>NW_022589733.1:3702092-3731546 GCF_004348235.1 Phoca vitulina | reverse complement strand
AGGGCGCCTGGGTGGCTCAGTTGGTTAAGCGACTGCCTTCGGCTCAGGTCATGATCCTGGAGTCCCTGGATCGAGTCCCGCATCGGGCTCCCTGCTCGGCAGGGAGTCTGCTTCGCCCTCTGACCCTCCCCCCTCTCATGTGTTCTTTCTCTCTCATTCTCTCTCTCTCAAATAAATAAATAAAATCTTTAAAAAAAAAAAGTCATTGTTGTAAAGTTCTCAGCAAGTCCAATAGTCGGTTTATTACCCATTAATTAGTAATCAATATTTCAGCAATTATTATTAGCACAATGAAGGGTAATTTTACTACCACGGTCCTTGTAGTTACTAGTGATGCTGTGTCTCCAGCAGTGTAGTTCCTGAGCAACTGTGCTGAGATAAAGTGCTGGAAGCAAATATGCTGAGTGAGCTCCTAGGGCGTTTGCTGCTTAAAATTTATAGAGTGATAGCAGAGTGGACTGTGCGGTGTTGTTCAGAATGCACTTTAGCCTGGTGTACTAAGACAACTGGTGAGCTGTTCCTGCATCAGCAGGAGAAGAGAATATGCACACAGTTTATGCAACAGCAAAGGCAGAGGAACCTGGGACAATTCTGAACTTGGCCTTTCACTGAAGACAAATTTATATCTGAAAAAGTACCTCAGGAATAAAGTGGCAAAATGCAACTCAATTTTTCAAGTACCCACCTAATTCATATAGTCAGATCAAGCCAAAGGGCATATTTTAATAATGTACCTTAGTAAGCAACTTCTCTATAGAATTTCTTCTTGTGATGTCCATAGAAGTTTTTAAAAATCCTACACCAACAGTTACTCTTCCCCGTTTCTAATGATTTAATGTTTTACATTGGAAGCATATAGTTTTACCTTAAGAGTTTCCAGTGTTCCATCTTCTTTGGCAAGGACGCTGCCCGTGATTCCTAAAATACTAACAACGTTTACTCTAACCCCAGTATTACTACTATGAATGCCGGCTGTGCATAGTGTCATCAGCTGGTTGGGAGTCATACACTGTTGAAAAGGAAAAAGAGTATTTATAGTGTTAAACTCAACCAAGTCCAAGAGCATGCACAACAGGACTGACAGGAATGTCAACGACAGAGAAGTTAGCACATACTCTAATCGCTCCTCAGGTTAGCTGGTAATCCTGAATGAAGATGAGGCCTGTTCACGTCACTGTCATTATTCACTCTACCATAGCTGTTAAGCCTAGAAGAGGGGCTTCGTTTCCTATTAGTTTCATTTAAAGAAGACTTTTGGGAGGTACCTGGGCAACTCAGTCAGCTAAGCGTCTGCCTTCAGGTCAGGTCATGATCCCGGGGTCCTGGGATCGAGCCCCATGTTGGGTTCCTTGCTCAGTGGGGAGTCTGCTTCTCCCTCTCTCTCTGTCTCCTCTCCCACCCCACTTGTGCTCTCTCTCTCTCAAATAAGATCTTAAAAAAGAAAAAGACGACTTTCAGTCAGATGTACACAAACTAAAGAGATCCTTATTTCTTTTTAACACTGATCATAAAATGTTTTGAAAATGTACAAAGAATATGTGGCTTTAATAAAAATTGGCTGAATCTATACAAGTTAAGAACTTACCCTGAGATGTTATGCTGTTACAGTAAACTATTAGAGCTTGTAGAAACCATTAAATTATAGAGTGCTTCTGCTGCGTAGTGATAATTTTCATTCTAAGCTAATCTGAACACACACGTGGGTACAGGTATCACCAGAGAATTCGAATATCGTGTTGCCAGGCTATCACAGTGTGGTGACGAAGGGCTTGGGATCTGACATCCTGGGTTCACATCCTGGCTCCTCTCCTTACCCTTCAGCAATCCTGCGTAAGACACCCCCCTGACAAAGGTCTCTCCATTTCCCCATCAGTGATACGGGGACAACGGTCACCATGCAGAGTTGCTAAAGGATTAAATAATGCATGTCAAGAACTTAGTAAATATTAGATATTATTATATATAGAAATACTGAACAGTTCTAAATCAAACTCATTTCCGAATCATTTGCAGTGCTTCTGCCAAATCTAAAGGTAACAGCTAATATGTGCAGGTTTCTTAGGAAATACTCTAATGGAAACAATCCCACCAACCCTGGCATTCCTCCCAGCCGGAACAAGGCTGCCAGGAATGCTGGAGGCGTGCTGCTTTGCTACCAGTATGAGTCACAAATGCAAGCTGCCCAAGGTGCACACACCGACAAGGCAGAGAACCGGACAGGGGAGCAGGACAGCTGTACTCCACTGTTGGTGCTGTTACTCAGCATCTCTGGTCCCTGGTTCCCTCTCCTTGTAAAGTATGAGAAAGCCAGGGTCCTTCTAATCCTCAAATTCCATGCTCATGCCCAATACACAGCCAACCTGAGAATTCATGGTCTTAATATATATGAATGCCCAGACATTAACTGAGCATGAGCTGGGAATAATTCTCTTTAAACGTCAGGCTGATCCAGTTAGCTACTGCTGAAGATCATGGAAAAATCAATAAAAACACTTTATATTCCCATAGGCCCTACAGTATAGGGTTTTCTAATCCTCTCATCATTATTACCATTCCCATGTCCAAGAAACTGAGGGTCAAAAGTTACGTTCTTGAAAAAAATTCTCAAATATACAAAGGAAAAAAATCGAAAGAGTATAGACTAGACGCCAACAGCACATACTGTATTTGATAGTAAAGTACCAGGGGCATTCTCGTTAAACTGTGGACCAAGATAAAGTTTGGGAAGCACTGCTCCAGGGTGTGGCCATGGAATGACTAAGGTAGAGAAGGAAGACCAGACCGTTGGAGAAAGGGAGGTCCAAGAACTTCAAAGCCAAGGGACTGGGGGGAGCATCTATGTGGATCTTGAAGTCACCTAGAATCATGACAGGACTGGTGAAGAGTAATAATGCCCAACAGCAGGAATCTTCAAGGAACAGAGAGTGCCCCAGGGCATGGTAGATGGCTATAACCAAGAGAAGTGGGTGGTACGGTCTAATGACATGTTAATCAAAACTGGAAGATTTTAGAAAGGAAGGAGCAAGGATGGTTTAGCACACGGGTCCCTAAACTTAGTGTGCATGCCAATCACCCAGAGAACTTGTTAAAATATAGATCACTGGGCCCCTCCTCAAAGTTTCTGCCTCAGTGGATTGGGGGCAAGGCCCTAGGATTTGCTCTTATATACAAAGAAAAAGACCACCAACCCAATAGCAAAACTGGCAAAAGATAGGAACAGTTACAGAAAAAAAATGCAAAGGCCCTTAAAGCACATAAAGAGACAGACACCCAATCTCATATTGTAAGACAAATGCAAATTAAAATTGAGATATGTCTCAACTATCAAACTGGTAAAAATCTAACATTCTGACAACTCTGCTTCTGAAGCTATAGCAAAACATGCACTCTCAAGCACTGCTGTAGGAAATTCAAAATGCCTCAAATTCTAAGGAGGGGACTACAGCAATTAGCAAAAATCACCAATCCATCTATTCTCCAACTCAGCAAGCCCACTTCTAGGACTCTCTCTCGAAGACACAATGGCAAAAACACAAAAAGCATCTGTAAAAAGGCTATTCACTGCAGTTCTATTTGTAATAGCAAAGGACTGGAAATGAGAACACCCATCAACAGGGCTGAATGAATAAGGAACACCTACACGACGGAGTAATAGAATGTGAAGCTGTAAAAAAGAAATGAGGAAGATAACTGTATACTATGATGATTAATAAGGGAGAAAAAGAAAGCAAGGTGCAGAAGCACTACTTTTAACAAAAGGGGTGAAATACACATGCCTACGTATTTGCTTATGTTTTCAAAATAAGAACAATGGAATGATAAATCAAAACACAAAAAAGGACGGTTACCCGAAAGAATAGGGGCAAAGGGACAGAAGTTAGACTAAATATAAATAAATAAAATTGTTTTTGGTAAAACATACATAACGTAAAACTTGCCATTTTAACCTTTTTAAAAGAGATTTATTTATTTGAGAGAGAGAGAAAGCAAACATGAGCCAGGGTGGGGATGGAGGGGTGTGTGGGCAGGGGGAGGAGCAGACTCCCCTCTGAGCAGAGAGCCCAGGAGCCCGGGATCATGACCTGAGCCGAAGGCAGATGCCTAACTGACTGAGCCACCCAGGTGCCCCTGAAATACCTTTATTATTAAGCCGTTCTTAGCCACGATCTCTTGCCTGCAGCTGAAAACATTTCTAAGTGTCCAGTTCAGTGGCAGTAAGTACCTTCAGACTGTTGTACCACCAGCCATCACCACCATCCATGTCCAGAGGTTCTTCATCATCCCATACTGAAACTGTCCCGTTCAACAGTACGTCCCTACTCCTCCCTTCCCCCAACTCCTGGCAGCCACTGTTCCACATTCTGTCCTTACGAATTTAACTATTCTAGGTCCCTTGTATATGGAATCGTACTGTATGTGTCCTTTTGTGCTCGGTTTATTTCACTTAATGTCATGTCTTCAAGAATTCATCCATGTTGTAGTATGTGTAAGAATTTCCTTTTTAAAGCTGAATAATATTCCATTGTATGTATCTACCATATAGTTCCCTGAATATATCGTTTCCATTTTAACTCTGAAACTGTGTAAATATTTTATATAATTAAAAAATAGAAATTAAAGCAAAAAAAAAAAGTTTCTTAAAAAAAGGAAAGCTAAAAAAAAAAATGAAAGCTAAAACAACTGAAGCTACCTTTATAACAAGTCACAAAGAGAACTTTGTCAAGTAACGTTAAAACACAGCAATCTGCCTATACAGTCGTAGAGGGGTTGTGAGATCGAGCCCCAAGTCGGGCTCCGTGCTCAGTGGGGAATCTGCTTGGGATTCTCTCTCCCTCTCCCCCTCCCACTTGTGCTCTCTCTCTCAATCAATCAATCAATCTTAAAAACAAAACAAACAAAATAACCCCACAAGTTCATAATGATATTTTAAAAAAACCTCACTGATCACTTTTAGAGATTGCTAAGGGCACTAATTTATTATTCTGGAAAAATCCTATCTTTTTGGTATGAACTTTATTTCAAAGTTACCAAAAACTGATGAGACAGAAGTTCTTACTTATAGAAGAATCACAGCTAATAAACGTAAAAGAAATGACAAAATTAAGATGTCTCCATTTTGCACCACTGATAAAATGGTGAATCCACTGATTAATACTTTTTTTAAAAAAAAGATTTTAGGGGTGCCTGGGTGGCTCAGTTGTTAAGCATCTGCCTTCGTCTCAGGTCATGATCACAGGGTCCTGGGATCGAGCCCCACATCAGGCTCCCTGCTCTGTGGGAAGCCTGCTTCTCCCACTCCCCGTGCTTGTGTTCCCTCTCTCACTGTGTCTCTCTGTCAAATAAATAAATAAAATCTTTTAAAAAATAAAAAAAGATTTTATTTATTTACTTGAGAGAGGGAGAGAGCACATGAGTCAGGGGAGGGGCAGAGGAAGAGGGAGAAGCAGACTCCCTTCTGAGCACAGAGCCTGATGAGGGGCTCAATTCCAGGACCCCAAGATCATGACCTGAGCCGAAGGCAGCCGCTTTACCAACTGAGCCACCCAGGTGCCCTGAATCCACTGATTAATCTTAACATCACTAATTTATGAGAATATATAATTTGTGATATAAAAGTAAAAAATATATACAGCACTGTGAATTATTCTTGACAAAAAATCTGATCCTGACTCGAATTAAGACTCTAGACCTAGTTCCCAGTTTATAGGATATATGGACAAGAGAGGGACATGTCAACAATACCATCGTGAGAAACTAGCCAAATCTCATAATGGGAAAACTTCTACAGGACAAATGACAGCTTCTTCAATGAATAAATAATATAGGGAAAGGGGGGTTGGTGGGGGGAATAGTTTAAATTAAGAGATTTAAGAATCTGTGAATATACTAAAAACCACTGAGTTGTGCACTTTATTTTTTTTTAAAGATTTTATTTATTTGAGAGAGAGAGAGTGAGAAAGAGCACAAGCGGGGTGAGGGGCAGAGGGAGAAGCAGACTCCCCACTGGTCAGGGAGCCTGATGTGGGACTCGATCCCAGGACCCTGGGATCACGACCCAAGCAAAAGGCAGAAGCTTAACCAACTGAGCCACCCAGGCGCCCCTGAATTGTGCACTTTAAATGGGTGAATTGTATGGTTGGTGTGTGAATTAAATCTCACTAAAGCCGTTAAAAAATTTTTTTGGGCGCCTGGGTGGCTCAGTTGGTTAAGCGACTGCCTTCAGCTCAGGTCATGATCCCAGGGTCCTGGGATCGAGTCCCACATCGGGCTCCCGGCTCAGCGGGGAGCCTGCTTCTCCCTCTGACCCTCTCCCCTCTCATGCTGTTTCTCTCTCGCTCACTATCAAATAAATAAATAAATAAAATCTTTAAAAAAAAAAAATTTTTTTTAACCAAAGTATCAACCAAAAGCATTTGGATTCTGATTTGAATAAAACAACTGAAAAAGACATTTTTGTGGCAATCAGAAAAAACTGAGCTTAGGCTGTATATCAAATGATAATTAAGCAATGTCTGTTAATTTGGGGGTAATGGTACCGTAGTTAAGTTTTTTATAAGTCCATTTTCTGTCACAGATACATAATGAAGCATGTAATAAAATACTTATGGGTGAAGGAACATGATTTGCTTTAAAGCAGTCCAGGAAATAAAAACAAAAGTGTAAGGGAGATGAAGAGAACAAGAATGCCAGGATGTTGCCAACTCTGTGACCCTTGTGGTTCACGATACTATCATCTGTGCTTTTAGAGACGTCTGAAAACTTCCTTAATAAAAAGTAAAGAATACAAGTGGGAAAGCACCTATCACAGAGATGCCGATGGATCACTGTGGAGGGTCAGTGGGCATGCTTGATAATTTCTGTAAAATGTTACAGAAGAAGACAAATGACATTCAGAGAAAATATTTATGACAGGTATGTCAAGATAAAAAAAATCTGTGTGTTAGTGGCAGTGGTGGGAAGAAGCAAAATATTTTACTTTTTATTTTAAGCATTTTTGCTTTCTTTTTACAAGGATCATACATTACTCTTATAATAGAAATAAATACTTTAAAAAAAAAACAGTTAAGTAATGAATTTTGCTTCCATAATACGGAATCTTTGCGGGTTTCATATAAAATTTTTTAAAAATCTTACCTGAGAAATGTTCTTGGAGGCCATTGTTTGCAAAAGGGCCCTCAAGGCACTACTTATGGCTTCTAGAAAGTCAACATCCTTAGCAAAATCTAAAACACAAAAGTGAAATATAAATTTGTCTTTCTCTAAGACAAGTTATTTTGTAAAAAAAAAAAAAAAAATCAAAACACCGCATGTTAAATGTTAATATATGCTATTATAATTAAAACATTTTTGATGTTAAGCCAAGACTTTGGTTAACAGCCCCCTGTGAACTGAATACTTGACTTTGAAAAGATGTCCACAATTGAAATAACCGTAACAAGGGAGCATTCTGCAGACAGTCCTTGCCTTCTAGGCACTGGATTTTCATTTACCTCGCTTTTTTTTTTTTTTTTTTTTAATTTTATTTGACAGAGAGAGAGATAGCGAGAGCAGGAACACAGGCAGGGGAGTGGGAGAGGGAGAAGCAGGCTTCCCGCTGAGCAGGGAGCCCGATACAGGGCTCGATCCCAGGACCCTGAGATCATGACCTGAGCCGAAGGCAGACGCTTAACGACTGAGCCACCCAGGCACCCTTTACCTCGCTCTTTAGCACATGATACACCTGAGCTAGCTTTCGTAGACAGAATTCAGCTTTTCACAGATTGCCATCACGGTGTTGGGCAGACCTCACATGGCGATGTCTCCCAAATCAGAGTTCTTCCTGGCCAACCCAAACCCACTGCCTAGCCAAGAACTGTTGCTTGCGCAGGGCTGGGCCACTATACCTCCGTGGTTTCAGTGGCTTCTATGGTTGTATTTACTGACCCAACTTCCCCTTCCCATTCCTGCTCATTTTTACTCTTTTCTTTCTTACCCCTTTGGTGGGAAGGGAAAGCGATGGACTTGCCGTGGTAGATTATATTGTCCAAAAATAACCACAGCAGTCTATTTCCCCACCCCTTGAATCTGGGGGTACTTTGTGACATCAACCAACAGGACACATGAACATGACATGCTAAGTCATGAAAGGCAACATGATTCGCACCTGACTCACATGTGTTTGCTCTCTTCTCTCAACTCTTGCCCTTGGAACCTAGCCACCATGTTATAAGGAAGCCTAGGTCACATGGCAAGGTCATCTTGTTCTGGCTGACAGCCCCTGTGAGCCAACCATCAACATGAACAAGACTTCAGATGATTCTGGCTCCTTGTTTTCCAGCAGAAGCCCTAGGGTAGAGTTTTCTCAACCCTACCACTATGGGCATTTTGGACAGGTAATTCTTTGGGATCCCCTGTACACTATAGGATATTTAGCAGCATCCCTGGCTTCCACCCTCTAGGTAACAGCAGCAACCCCGAAACTGTAACAACAAAAAATGCCTCTAGACATTTCTAAATGGCCCCGGGGATGGGGGGCGGTGCAGTGTCAGAGGGGGGGTTGCCCCTAGTTGAGAACCCCTGGCCTAAACATTGTGGAGTAGAGACAAACCATCTCCACTGCGCACTGAATTCCTGACCTATAGAAACCATGAGAAAACACATGATTATTGTTGTTTTAAGCCTTGGCTTTCTGCCCCCTTGGTGCCTGGGGCCCTATGAAGATTCCAACGCCCCTTTTGGGGCTGCCTGCATGAGAATGAGGCAGCTTCCACACAAATCTAAATCAAAGCTTATTATATTTTTTGCCTCTCATGACCAGATATACATTATGTACTGAAGTAGGGAATTCCTGTAAATTTCACAGAATGGACACTAGGATAGCTTTAGGATCAGACAGACCTGGGATGGAATCCTGCCTCTGACATTATGTGACCTCTCCTTTTGGCCTCTGGTCAAATGTCACCTCTTCAGACAGCCCTTTCCACATGAACCCATCTAATAGGCCCTTGGAACCAGCCACCATGTCAACCAATTCTTTTATTTTTTTCTTCCTAGACAAAATTACATTTACATCTTTATTCATCTGAGATTGTAAGCTCCTGAGCATTCTGGTCTTGCCTATCTCATTCGCACCTGTATCCCTTGGACCTAGAGGGGTGCATGGCATAGAGTGGTCAATAAGTATGGGCTAGGGGTGCCTGGGTGTCTCAGTCGGTTAAGTGTCAAGCATCTGCCTTCGGTTCAGGTCACGATACCAGGGTCCTGGATCGAGGCCCGCATCGGGCTCCCTGCTCAGCGGATAGCCTGTTTCCTTCTCTCCCTCTGCCTTCCATTCCCCATGCTTGTGCTCTCTGTCAAATAAATAAATAAAATCTTAAAAAAAAAAGTATGTGCGAAAGGAATGAGTGCCCCTGAAGGAGTTCCTCAACCTCTCTAAATCCCAGCTTCCTTACCAGGAAGGTGGAGTAATAATGCCTCACTCATAAAGCCTAGTACCCAAAAGGCACTCAAAAATTGGTGTGAAGTTGTTACTACTAAAATTCAAAAAGTAGGTTATATTTATATTTGATTACAGCTATGAAGTGTAGCCCTAGAAATTCATGAAGTGCACATAAAACAATGGAACTATATCATGAAGAAATCATTCAATACGAAATAGAACACACTCAGAAGCATTTTTTTGGTCTTGCATTCTTAGAAAAATAACCATTACCTTAGATTCAAAACCCTAATCTAAATCACGTTACTGGTTTACATTATGTGTAATTCATACTCTCCCTAAATTAAGGAAAACATTCGAGTGATTTTTATTGAGTTCACATTTCTGGTCATTTATCCAAATTTGGGAAAGAAGCTTCAATCTACCCTGCCTTTCTGACAAATTCTCAGTAAAAGGTCAACACATGTGGTACTGTTAAAATTAAGTAAATGTCAACAGAAGTTAAGCAAAAGAGGTGACTGAAAACATCTTTCCCCTCAACAACTTTGTACAGCATGTAAGAATCTGTAGCACACCTAAATGTAGGTAAATAGTCAACCCACAAGTAGCCAAGCGGCAAATTTTTATTTAGGTGACTTTTTCAGACTGATTTCCAATGTTCTGATATAGAATAGGAAACATATCCCAGAATGGGTGCTACTATCATCCTAATTATAGTGAAAAAACAGCTTTCTGCTTTCCCAAATGTGGGAAAACAGGGAACCCTAAGTGATTATAGAACCCATGCAATGGAGCAAATGATAGACTGACCCAATCTGAAAACACAACATTGCTAAAATTTTCTTGATGGTTTGAAGATCCATAGTTTTTAATGAAGGGAACAAAGATATTAAGGTACTGAGAATGCAAGGACCAGAATCTACTGACAACTTTCTCCTTTTATCTCTGATGGCAGCCACAAACAAAATGTATCACAAATTTTATAACTATTCAGAAAGAGATTTATTTATACTTTTAATTTAATTTATTTAATTTATACTTTTTAATTTTAGCATTAAAATACATTAGCATTAAAAGTAAAGCAAGTTAGGCAGAGTTGTACGATCCTCATACATTTAACGTTCAAACATGGTAACACAAAGAGCTAGAAAAAGTTGGCCCCATCCTCCCCAGAAAGTTCTCCAATAACAGTTCACACTATCCACATAGACCCCACAAGATTACGTTATTTAATAAATCTCAATGTTCCAAAGGAATTTTAGAATACCATCTCTAAATATAAGCAATTCTCCTTTATCGAAAATTTCATTCTGATAAGAAAAGGTTCTGTCAACAATACCCATGAACTTGGAATTTACGTAAAGTGTTTAATTATATGTTCCCACAACTGAGAAACTTTCCATTATTTCTCCAAGGCCGAGCGTGGTATCATTTTCCTGTGATCATCCAGGTGATAAATGTGCAAGCATCAGTGACCACAAAGAGCCAGCTGAACCGGGAGGAACACACCACGTGTTTCCTGTACAGCAGAGGCACAGAACGTGTGCGCTTTCCTGCAAGTGCAACAAACGCTATACTGGTTGGAGATGGGAGCTTCTGGTACCTTGCCTGGCACTCCCACCGAAAAATGGTGATTTGTTCTGCCACTCAGGCAGACAGGATTCCCGCAGGGTAGGCACGTCCTGGAAGCAGTGATAGGCTAGGCCTGCTCACCTAGGGGCCTGGCTGTGCACAACCCCGTTTGGCCCAGCAACCTACAGGGAGCCCACGTGAAGGGGTGGAGGGAGTGAGCCTGAGCAATAGCAGGCCTCCCCCTCCTCCACCATGGACGTTCGGCTGGGTTGGTGGGAGCCAGAATGTTACCGAAAGTCAGATAAAACATCCCCTCTCCAGTAACCGCCCCATCCCCCCATGCCATCCAGATCTCTGCCTGGTTTATAAAGCTGGGAGACAAATGCATAAAGCTATAGTTATCGGGCCGGCTCACAGCAACAAGCCACCTCTGCAGCCAGAGCTGCCCAGTCTTGTCTATATCCTGTCTTAGGTGTGGCTGGGCACGGTTTTCACATGATCACACCAGCTAAAGAATGCACAGCCTGAGATCACTGGAAAACTATATCTGCTGACTGACAAATGCTGGAAGGTCGGCAGAGACAGAACAATAACTATATATGGGTTTCTGAACATTTACTTCATTTTTAAAAACTGACCTAGAACTTCTGAAACATGCACTATTAAGTGCACAGTACCTTGTATTAACTTGGTAAGAGTGCAAAATAGGGATGCCTGGGTGGCTCAGTCGGTTAAGCGTCTGCCTTCAGCTCAGGTCATGATCCCAGGGTCCTGGGATGGAGCCTCATGTTGGGCTCCCTGCTCAGCAGGGAGCCTGCTTCTCCGTCTCCGTCTGCCCCTCCCCCCGCTCGCTCTCTCTCTCTCTCTCTCAAATAAACCCTTAAAAAAAAATAGGGCGCCTGGGTGGCTCAGTCATTAAGCACCTGCCTTCGGCCCAGGTCATGATCCTAGGGTCCTGGGATTGAGCCCTGCATCAGGCTCCCTGTTCCGCGGGAAGCCTGCTTCTCCCTCTCCCACTCCCCCTGCTTGTGCTCCCTCTCTCGCTGTCTCTGTCAAATAAATAAATAAAATCTTTTTTTTTTTTTTTTTAAAGATTTTATTTATTTATTTGAGAGAGAGTGAGTGAGAGACAGAGAGCATGAGAGGGAGGAGGGTCAGAGGGAGAAGCAGACACCCTGCCGAGCAGGGAGCCCGATGCGGGACTCGATCCCGGGACTCCAGGATCATGACCTGAGCCGAAGGCAGTTGCTTAACCAACTGAGCCACCCAGGCGCCCAAATAAATAAAATCTTAAGGAAAAAAAAAAAAAATAGATGTCTAGAAGAACTGGGGAGTGGGGCACCTGGCTGGCTCAGTCGTTACAGCGTGCGACCCTTGATCTCAGGGTCATTGAGCTCGAGGCCCACACTGGGTGTAGCGATTACTTAAAAACAAAACAAAAAAAAACACTTAAAAAAAAAAGAACTGGGGAACAACTCCTGAATGAATGTTTATATAAAAGCTTGTATTTAGTCAAAAGCGACCATATTTTGATCTTTTAAGAGTTTCAACTCTTTTATTTTTATAAATATTTATATTTAGTTTTATTTATGTAAGTAATCTCTACCTCCAACATGGGGCTCGAACTCAGGACCCTGAGATCAAGAGTCACATGCCTCTCCGTCTGAGCCAGTCATGTGTCCCCTAAGAGTTACAACTCTTGCCTTAATGTGGCGTCTTAGAAGAAAAGTTAAATAGTTTACAATGAGATATATGAATACTACGCTGAATGTTACACAGTGGAGTTATAGCTTATTTGGTGATGAAATTTTAAAGTTAGTGCAGAAAGCAAGTATTACATATCTTCAAGCTTACCTTCAAAAACTCCCTGAAGACACTCTGAAATTGAGGAGCTGAGAGCAGCAGATTCTTATCTCTCAATTACCCTCACTGCAGACATGCATGCTGGGTAGGTAGTGTGGAGAATTTTCCTTTACTACATAAAATACTATTTTTCCCTCCCTCTCAGTCTCTTTCGTTTGGTTTGAGCTGCTATACCTCGATGGGGCCAAGTCAAATGAGATTCTACTACCACAAACTATGAAAACCTGGTAGAGGAGCACGCAATAACCCTTGTACAGCTAGGCCATTTAGAAAGAATCGTTAACTACATGTACTATCTCTCTAAGTTTCTGTGTACAAATGAAATTAATCCATATTAGAGACCTTAGTAACATCTCTTACCATGCAAAGGTGCTTGAAGAAAGAAATGTTAGAAAAAAGCAGGCTACGGTACTCTATGTCTGGTAGTCTACCATCTGCCTTAAGAACACACAGGCATACTTGTTATACTGAGAATCTCTCTGGAAGAACACACAAGAAACCGTAACAGCGACTGACTCAGGGAGAGGAACTGGATGGTATGAGGAAAAGGAGAGAGGCCTTCCGCTTTACACCCTCTAATAACTTGTGAATTCTGTAATACATGTACGGATTACCCAATCAAATGTAAATCAAATGGTTTTATGCTTAAGAAGAAAAATAAAGACTAGAGAATTAAGCAAGTATCTTCATGGGGCCTAATACTTATGATATTTGTGATTCAGCCTTATTGGCCTGACATAACTGGATGCAATTTTAATAAAAAATAACAGTATAACCCACAGACCAGCTTACATATGTTGTTTGGACTCAATGCCACTGGCAACTATAAATCTGATTCTTAGTGCTTGGGAAAGGTTTCTGCAGGCTGGATGACAAGCATGACACAATGCCGAAGTCCAAGTTCCTCACCCTTCAAAACTCTGCTCGATCCAAATAATCTTTCACAATGAGGCCTAAATGTTTACCTGGCTGAGAAAAAAGCAGCTGGGACAGATGTTGTGCAAGTGTCTGCAGGGCTGCAGGTCCCCCGAGATGGTCCACATCCAGGAGGGATACAAGACTCTGGAGACACACGAGGGCTCTGCACTGAATAGTGTTCATTCTGGATAGGAAGGCAAAGAATGCGGTCTGTTTCTCTAACAGTTACCCAACAGAATTCAGTATTCACTTTTAACCTAAGCTTCGGGCTCTGACTGGGGATATCTGAACACAGAAGATGTATGGCTATTAACAAAGAATCTTAAGGTGACCTGATTACCTACCTCATCAAAATGCTTGAGCACTCAGGGCCTGAGGCACAGCTCACTTATGAGTCATAAGAAATTTATTTAGAAGAATTTTTATGCATGGTGACATTGGCAAAACAATTCTGAATTGTGAAACAGGACATTATACATAAAGTGCTCAACGCACATACAGAGTTTCATAGTTTATAAAGCGAACACCGTGCCCCAAGATAAGAAACACGGCTAACACCCTCACAACGCATCTATCCCTTCCCTATCTCGCCCCACCTTTCCGACCCCTAAAAGTCACCACTATCTGGACTTTTATGGTAAACAGTTCCCTGCTCTTCTTTATAGGTTTACTACCTATGTACCCTAAAACAAAATAGTTAAGCGTTGCCATTTACTGAACTTTGAAAAACAGAATCAGTGTATATTCTTTTGTGCTTTGCTTTCTTGCTCAATGTTCTAGCTCAGATTTTTTTTTTTTAACTGCTGTATATATTCTACTGTGTGATTATGTCAAAATTTATTTCTCCACTCTGCCACCGATGGACACTGAGGTTGCTTCCTGGTTGGGGCAACTGGAACCACATTGCTATTCACGTTCTCATGGCTTAGTGCACATATGCACACATTTTCCTAGAGAATATGCACAGGAACAGAACTCTTGAATCTGGGGGGAGTCAGCTTCTTCTAGTTAGTGGTCCATCCTTTCATGTAATAACAATGACAAAGAGTTTTGAAAACAGAAAAGTTCTTACTTTCTGACCAAAGATTTCCAAGTGGGACTCCTAAAACATATGTCAACTGCAGTGCTGTTTGGAAAGGCAGTTTTCTCAAAAATCTAGATTCAAGAAAGGCAGTAAAGCAAAGGTTAAAGACTAGCATCCTTTTACACACAATCCCTTTATCAAGCCCCAACCTACTGCCTCTAAGTGAAATGGTTAGGCTTGGGAAGGATCTACTTTCCAGCGTACTCCCACTACTGTTAGTTCTAGCTTCTTTCTTACCAATTACCCACAGTCTGGAAGTGCGAGCAAACCTCTTTTGCATACACGGTGAATAGCTCTCTCAAGCCCTTCCCATGCTCCACAATGAGGCTGGACTTGAAACAGACTACCTTCTTTGGGATGAGGTAGTTGGTGAACGCGGTGTGAATCTCATGGGAGAGGCAAAGGGGAGACAGCAGCTGCCCACCGCACTCACTGAAGGAATTCTCCATAAATGCATCGCTCTCATCACTGCTAGAAAGCTCTTCCCACTCATCATCAGAGGGATCTGGGAAGAGTGCAAACCACACGTAAGTGGAATATTTAAGAAAATCCTCAGGGAAGCTGCCCTTTCAGTCCAGGGGGAGAATGTCTAAACGTATAAACTGGTAACAAACCTTCACTGCAGCACATGTTGACGACAATTTCCAGAGCAGTCTGCTGAGCCGTCAACAATGCTATGGTCTCTCTCAGTTCCTTGTCAGTGGGCTAAAAAATAAATAAATAAATAAATAAATAAACAACCAACTAACTCGCAATGTTTGGGAAAGTATTTTCACGTGAATGTCCTTAGCTAGAGCCTACTGGATGATTTTTACCCTTGGAATAGAATGCATGGGGGATGGGGCAGCCAGAAGAAAAGTCATAACGTGCTGAAGCACAAACAAGCATTATGATTGCTCCTGGCACTGGGCAGCAGGCCGCCGTTAACTGGGCTTCCATCTATCTACACAGTTATTTTAGGTAGCTGGAGAGAAAAGATAAATATTCCGGAATTCTGAACTGAATTCACCCTGAAACTTAATCCAATGTGTTAAGAAGTAGCTCAGAACACTAAGATTAACACAAGAGCTCATTTCAGAGACCAGCCACTTATACACAACAAACCAGCTTTTAGATGCTTAGACGTCTCGTTGGAAAAGAATGCATTAACAAGAACTACTAACGAGCCCTTATGTGCCCAACAGAGCTTGGCTGAGGTGCAGACAGGCTTGGCTTCCTGGCTTTCTCTGAACCCTGCAAGAAAGCATTTCTTTGGGGTGCCTGGGTGGCTCAGTAGGGTAAGTGTCGGCCTTTGGCTCAGGTCATGATCTCAGGGTCCTGCATCAGGCTCCCGACTCAGCAGGGAGTCTGCTTCTCCCTCTCCTCCCAGCTTGTGCTCTCTCTATCTCTAACAAGTAAGTAAAATCTTAAAAAAAAATAAAAGGCATTTCTTTAAGACTGAAGAAAGGGGAGAACTTCCTTCTCTGGAAATAATTAACATGAACTTAAAATGGGTTGTAGAAATTTACATAACCTTAATTCTCAAGTTACCTATGAAAAGTGAAATAGCTACGTTGATATTCCAGAATAGTGCCTAGGCTAAAAATAATGCATATTTTATCATCTGAATGTTTCCCCCTTTCAACAAGCTTCTAATTGTCTTTTAATGCCTGTACAATATTCCATTAAATGGATACACTATCATTTAATTTGGAATATTTCAAATTACCTGGATTTCTCATTTCCTTAGATTTACTGGGTCAAAGGATTACCTATAGATCCTGTGACATGTTCCTATTTTCCTTTCCAGAATGTTCATACTGATTTATAATCCTCCAGCAACTTCTTGTGCAACAATTTGACTGCAATTTTGAACCATGTTCAAAGTTATTATTAAAAAATAATAAATAGGGGCACCTAGCTGGCTCAGTCGGGAGAGCATGCTACTCTTGATCTCGGGGTTGTGAGTTCAAGGCCCACACTGGGCGTAGGGATTACTTAAAAATCAAATCTATAACAATAACAACAAAATAATAAAAATAAATTTAAAATAATAAAATTATTATTAAAAGATAATTATTTTGATAAAAATTATTTTAAAAGCAAAGTGCTCATTTAAAGATGTAGCTTAGGAATGTATCTGTATTCCTTTTACTGCTGGGAAGAAGATATATAAAAACTATTCCTACCTGCTTTGTGTGTGTACGATATTCAAGTAAACAAAAGTTTATTAGAGACTCAAAGCTAAATAAGAGATGTTGCTGAGCTCTCATCCCCTAGAGATATATGAAAATCTTGCTCAGAAGAACCCTGAAATTAAGTTCTACTTCTTTATAACTCTCCTGATCAGAACCGTTCTCTGCTTCTTATTGTCATCAAATGAACATAAAGAACCAATCTCGATGAAATGTTATGACATCTGAGATTTGCTCCAAAATATGCGAGGTGGGGAAATAGATGAAATAAAACAGACTAGGATTTGATCACTGGGTAACAGTGGAAGCTGGGCGAGGGACTCCTCTACTTCTGCATATGTTAAAATGACAACTTGGGTTGGTTCTCTTTACATATTTGTGGTTGTACTTTCTTACTTTAAATTATGCAAATTAAAGGTTTTGATTCCGAAGGCCTCCTGCACCAGCCACCAGGCAGTGGGAAAGACCAGAGCTGTCGGACATTACATTTGTATTCCAGGCACATACAGGCACCGTACAGGCACTTAAACATTGGCTGACTGACCATCATGTTAATCATCTGGTCTACTCAGTTATGTTAAGAGACTTTAAAAAGCAAGCTTTCCTTATGAGAAAACGCTGCATTTTATGAGCAGCAATGTTCTATTTTTAAATAATACGAAGAAAAGTAAATGCCTAAATGACGGTTAATTTTCAGTACTTTTTACACGGTGGCACTGAATCTTGGTAGATGTGGATCTCAGTCCCCACCTTCTCCCTATAGGAGTCCCTGGGGGAGCAGTGGAAGGACGCAAGTGCGCCGCTCTCCCCCTCCCTGCAAGAGATTTCAGACACTTCAGAGTTCCCTTACAACCCAACCGTACTCCCCGCTCCTGCTGGTGGGAAGTCGGCGTGGTCAGTCACGGTACACGTGTTTTCGGTCGGGCCAGTCCATGCAAGACCACAGCTGCAGAGCCTCCAAGCCCTGATCCGTCACATCCTGACTTCCCCCCCCCGGCGGGGGAGGGGGAAGCACGTCTGTCCCAGATCTGTAACTCACCCTTCCAATGTCAAACTGCAGAGAAAATGCTGTTAGGGCTCTGCCTTTGTCTATCTTGTTTTACTTATTTTAAATTTTACTCAGACTATAAAACAAGCAGTAAATTGGGGGTTCAAATATGTGCCCGCCCACACCAAAAGCAGTGCTATGATTTTGAAGCAACTTTATGACTTGCAAGCAGCTCAAGGGTGGGGCAGCCTTCTCATGTTTATATTCACCCCAGGACTTAACAGGATGCTGTGCACCTAAGGGCTATCTATACATGGGGGCTGGGAAAGTAGTTCTCATGACAACATTATGATTTCATTAAAATACCACCAATTCGGGGCGCCTGGGTGGCTCAGTCGTTAAGCGTCTGCCTTCGGCTCAGGTCATGATCCCAGGGCCCTGGGATCGAGCCCCGCATCGGGCTCCCTGCTCTGCGGGAGGCCTGCTTCTCCCTCTCCCACTCCCCCTGCTTGTGTTCCCTCTCTCGCTCTATCTCTCTCTGTCATATAAATAAAATCTTTAAAAAAAAAAAAAAATACCACCAATTCATGCTTTACAAGACTTTGTGAATCCAGGAAAGGAGGATACTGTTATATTTCTTTTCAGGTATATTCCATTTAAAGAACTCTTATATTGGGCATAAACTTCTCAAAACTCTAAGACTCTGAATGAAGACAGCTCCTAGTTTCAGTTCAGGATCAGGAGAGGCCACACCTGGAAGTGCAGGAAGCCTGCGAGGACAGGGCTGGGGCTCCTGCAGTTCAGCCTCCGTCCTCTTTCTTCAGAATGCCGTCAGCGGCCTAACCCATCTCCCAGCCTCCAGGCCCCCTAACGACACTAACCTGCTTTCACCACGCTGCTCCCATCCCATCCTTTAAGACAGCTAGGTGTTCTGTCCAAAAAGCCTTCTCTGACAACCTCAGCCTCTCCTCTCCCATCAGGGCTGTCTATGTGGCGTGCCTCGCTCTACAAACTACTCCCTCAAAACTCTGTGCGCAGCCCTATCCCCGCTCTCAGCACAAGCACTGTCATGTATCCTAATTATGAGTCTGTCCTCCCAAGACAGAAAAGGTCCCTGAAGACAAAAAAAATGTCCTAATTGTCTTTCTAGCATCAGCATTCGGCACAGTGCCTGGCACACACACCAGGAGCACAGAAAATGTGCACCTGAACGAATAAAGCCAAGTCATTGTCCTCCCTGCCTCCCCAGCTACTCGTTGACCTTCTCTGGGGAGAAACATCTTCCCAAAGCATGGCTCCATCTCTGCTGACTGGCTCCACTGAAATGCTCCCTGCCCCGGAGCTTGCTCACCTTTACTCCAACACGAGTGTGTCGGTGAACACGAACAACCACCAGTTCTCACAAGCACCCAACCTTCTCTGCTCAGCAATGGGGGGCTCATTAATGCGGGCTGAGCCTGCTATTTTGGTAAGGAGAAATATGAAAACAAGAGACAAGAATGCAGGTACCACCGGAGCAAAGTACAAACTCCTTCAGTAATGAAGACTATCTGGCCCAGAGTGTGTCACTGAAGAGGGGAGACACAGGACTTAGGAAGATGACTGCATGTTTCTCAAGGGTTACAAAAGTCCTGGTCTCTCCCCTCTTGGAAATCCTCTGTATAGAAAAGTTTCATTTTAGACAGGAGATGTTTTCTCCCCCTTTGGGAGTAGATTTCTAAAGCTGCAATGAGAGCCAATGGGGAAGCATGATGTACTGTTACTGAATTGCACTTTGTAATAACTGCACTGTGACAGGGTTCTACAAAGCTCAGGATACCTATTAGAAGAAAGTGGCTGTATGAATCCAGGCTTGCATGCATCAGTCTGACTTACTGGAAGCAAATCAGAAATGAAGGTTTTCCTTCTGACTTTCCTTTTGTGCGGGATCTCTTCCATTTCATCATCTTCCATCAGAGAGCCACGGCTGGTGCTCTCCAGCGCGTCCTCCGTCTCTGCAGCAGCTTCTAACCTCTGCCTTTCGGCTTCATGCATTCGAATTACCGTCTCACCAGCGTCCACATCCAGAACGTCAGACAAGATCTTCAGTATGGCATTTATGATTTCTGCCTGACTCTTGGACGGAATAATGTCCTTTAGGTTCCAAATGGTGCCTGGGGGGAAAACGCACGTAAGGACAAAGGACTCGCCTGTGAAAGCTTTTATTAAATACAGTTTCCACAAGATTGGTTCTCTTAAGCTCAGGTGTAATATAAAAAAAAAAAATCTCCAACCCTTTGCCTGTGTTCAGTTTTTATTAAATGTCAAAAAAAAAAAAAAAAAAAGCTTCGCACAGAGGCGGCTCCCTTTATTACAGTCCTGCATGATCACCTCTCTTCCTTGGCACACAATGCCTCTCTCAGACACACCGCACAGCAACAGACCGAGAGAACGCTGATCAAGTTTCACTTGAAACGACAAATGAAGCTGCCTCGCTCTCTTTCATCTTAACCTGAGCTGCCCTCCTAGGCAGCTTCTTATATTCCAAGAGAGGAACGAAATGCACAAAAATTCCAAGGTTTCTGGACAAACCAGACAGCAGGTTCTTGGTTTTTTGCTTATCAAAACAGAACAGGAGCTACCATTAAGTAGGCAGACAGACTAATTGAAAAAAACAAAAAACAAAACAAAACAAGTCACTGTTAAAATAAAAATACATCCTGGATATGGACCCAAAAGAATTGAAAGCAGGGACTCAAACAGATATGTGTCCACCCATATTCACAGCAGCATTACTCAACAGCCACCGACCCGAGTGCCCATCTGCTGATGAGTAGTCAAATATATACACAGAGTGGAATATTATTCAGCCTTAAAAAGGGAGGAAATTCTGACACCCTACAACACGGATGAACTCTGAGGACATTATACTAAATGAATTAGTCATAGTTCGTACAGCATGCAACTCTTGATCTCGGGGTCATGAGTTTGAGCCCCACGCTGGGTGTGAGCTTACTTAAAAAAAAAAAAAAAAGAAAGATTTAAAAATAATAAAATAAATGAAATTAGCCAATCAGAAAAAGAAAAACACTGTATAATTCCACTTAGATGAGGCACCTAAAATAGTCAAGTTCACAGAGACAGAGAGTAGGATGGTGGCTGCTGGGGGTGGGAGGATGGGAAAATGGGGAGTTGTTCAATGTGTGCAGACTTTCACTTTTGCAAGATGAAGAGTCCTGGAGATTGGTTGCACAACAATGTGAATGTACCTAACGTTACTGAACTATACACTCAAGAATGGTCAAGATGGTAAACTCTATGTTACATATATTTCACTACTAAAAAACAACACCTCTCATGATAAATTACCTCTGGAAGAGCAGGAAGAAGATATATACAGAAAATATATAAATTACCCACTACTCAACGGATCACCAGATTATTTCTTATCTCTACATTTAGAAATCCCAAGGAGAAAGGAGCTGGGGGTAAAGAATTTATAGAAAAGAGAGTGGTCATGTCATGTCCATTTCTGAACTCACTGGTTCAAAAACAAGAAAGGATCCTGACAATAGCACTTCTTTATACAAAGACAGTAGCTTGTTAAATTGAAAAGAAACCTATTCTAGAAGGCTCCACAACTATGCATAACCTCTTGAATTAAGGATCTCCACTTATATTACAATTTTCAGAACAGACATAAGCACAGAAGGTCATTATGTGGTGAAAGTGAACGAGTGACTGAATTTTGGCCTCCATCTCTACCCATTACAAATTACTAAAAAAGCACACTGCCGGGGCGCCTGGGTGGCTCAGATGGTTAAGCGTCTGCCTTCGGCTCAAGTCATGATCCTAGGGTCCTGGGATCGAGTCCCGCATCGGGCTCCCTGCTCAGCGGGAAGCCTGCTTCTCCCTCTGCCTCTGCCTCTCTCTCTCTCTCTCTCTCTCTCTGACTCTCATGAATAAATAAATGAAACATTTAAAAAAAAAAAAAAGCACACTGCCGCCTATGGCTAAATTTTACCTGCCACCAATGTCTTTAATAGAATGTACTCCATGGAACTGACAGGAGAAAGCATTGCTGATTCCAGTACATGCAATGCTGGGGCACTGAAAGATTTCAGCAGCTCTGGGTTATCTTCGGTCACTGTCTGCAAACAATATGCTATAAAGATAAAAATTAAGTATTAAAACACAAATGAATTCTGCTAGGATAATTTATACCAATTTAACTCATCAGAAAACATTTGCATCTTTTTTTATTTTGTATTTAAATTCAATTTAGTTAACATATACTGTATTATTAGTTTCAGAGGTAGAGTTTAGTGATTCATCAGTTGCAACCCAGTGCTTATTCCATTAAGTGCTCACCTTAATGCCCATCACCCAGTCACCCCATCCTCCCACCCACCTCCCCTCCAGCAACCCTCAGTTTGTTCCTTATAGTAAACGGTCTCTTATGGTGTGCTACCCTCTCTGTTTTTATCTTATTTTTTCCTTCCCTTCCTCTATATTCATCCTTTTTGTTTCTTAAATTCCACATATGAGTGAAATCATATGGTATCTGTCTTCCTCTGACTTATTTCACTTAGCATTACACTCTCTAGTTCCATCTAAACATTTGCATCTTTACAACTCCTTCAGACACAGATAGCTTTTGTAAAGTAAGTATGCTTTACTTCAAGGATGGTACGTGCAAACGGGGCTTCTCAAACTGTCAGTGCAATGAAAGATTTTTTTTTTCTTTTTAATTTCTAATTCTTTACAAAATAAACTTTTACAAAATACAATTTAAAAGGCTCTTAAATGGTGCGACAATGTGAAATTACTATGAACATTTATTAAGGTTTCTCCTCAATTTCTGTACACGTCGGGGACCAGTGGCAAACAGCCTACGGGAGAGACGCTTTTAGCAGTTCCGTTATCGAGAACAAGCCCTGGACTTGGGGACATTCTGGCTTCCTTTAAATTCAGCATGACCTTAAAAGTTAGGGCTATTTCTGGTAAAACAGTATTTCTTTAAGAAAAAAAAAGGGGGGGGCGCTTGGGTGGCTCAGTCGTTAAGCATCTGCCTTTGGCTCAGGTCATGATCCCAGGGTCCTAGGATCAAGCCTCGCATCAGGCTCCCTGCTTGGCCAGGAGCCTGCTTCTCCCTCTCCCGCTCCCCCTGCTTGTGTTCTCTCTCTAGCTGTGTCTCTCTCTGTCAAATAAATAAATAAAAATCTAAAAAAAGAAAAAAGTATTTTACATAAAAATGAGTAAGTTAAGAGATGGCTATGATATTAAAAGACATATGATCCCTTTAGTGCTTAACTCCTCCCTTGAGTTAAACAAGACAATGGATTACAACTCGCATATCAGAAATAATTAACTGAAAGTATCAAAACAACTGGGATTGCCTGACAGGTTTGACAGAAGAACCTCTGAAGCACAAAAGAGGAAGCAAGCCCAAATGTGTTTTTCTTAGTGTATTCCAAACAAATCCATTTCTTTCCAGGTCTCAAAATTTCAGTCGATCATGCCCATCCAAATTAGTCAAAATATATGCTACTGCTGGGATCTAGTTTGGTTCCCCAAATACATGTGTATACAAATCCACATATACGCATATATCCAAATGTAAATCTTTTTCATTAAGAGACTAATTAAATTCACTTTAGCAAAAAGCCAAGAGAAACTGAGGTTGCTACCATAAAGTCAATACAAGAGCAAAGAAAGCCATATTAATATATAGGATGGAATCTCAGAAAGTTCACTTTACTGTATGTAAACCTTGCTTGATTTTCAAACCAAAGTAATTGGACATTTGTTTAAAAAATCATGAATCTAGCTAAATGCAAAAAGAAAACATTATTATACAATGCAAAATTACTTTATTCTGACCCATTTTTTTTTTAAAAGATTTTATTTATTTATTCTACAGAGAGAGACACAGTGAGAGAGGGGACACAAGCAGCAGCAGAAGGAGAGGGAGAACCGGACTCCCCACTGAGCAAGGAGCCCAATGTAGGACTCGATCCCAGGACTCTGGGATCATGACCTGAGCCGAAGGCAGACGCTTAACGACTGAGCTACCCAGGTGCCCTCAGACCCATTTTTTTTACAGTTTATTACAGGACAAATATTAAAAACAACTAAACCTACAAGACTAAAGACACAAAAATAGAAGTGAAGTTTTTCTTTTAAAAGCTATTAACTAACTTTTGTGAATTTCCCTAATTGTGAGAAAAACTGTCCTCTGAGATTAAAAGCCACCTACCAATTTCCTAGTTCAACCATTTTTAAAATCCACATTTACTCATAAATCACCCTTCTGCCAAAGATTCCATTTTGAGAAACTGATTTTTTAATTTTTCCCAGTAGTATTTATTCCACTGTTTTCTTCTATTCTCTTGAAAGTATCCATTAGAGCCAAAAGAAGCATCAGTAAGGGGAACACACTCAGTCCATGCCAGGAGAAATGCATAATTAAATAAAAGGACAGTTGGATGCCTGGCCATTATAATGGGTAGAAAAGAAATGCTTTTCATCAATTATTTCTCCACTCTTCCCAGAGTTCTGCTGGGCCATCCACCCTCCAGTCTGTCTCTCCAAATGGACAAGGGCTCCCCACTATGGCTCTCTAACCGCACAGCGAGAACACGAGGGAGTCAAGGCAGCTGAAGCTGCTGAGCTCTGCTTGCCCTTTCCCACAGAAGGGAAGCAGGCCTACATGAAATTTCAATCACTTATTTTCCTCTCTCAAGAAAAGCACAAGTTATCAGTTTTCTGCTGGGAGTATGAGATAGTGGTACAAGACATTTAAATAAGTCTAGATTCCAATTAACTTTGGCTCAGAGGCCTGGTAGTTGTGGGTTACTGTTTCTCAGTAAATGGGAGATGAAAGCTTCAAGAATTAATAAAGTGTTCTAAGAATGGTAATAGACTGCTCACATAATTACCTTCCTCCCAGAGTGAAGAGCAGGAAAATTGTATGAGTAAGTAAAGTATTAATCATAGATTTTAAAAGATTCAGAACAAACAGAACTCAGTTACACATTTATATATAAAATGAGAAAAAAAAAAAATCACTCCTATAGAATAAACATGCTATGTTGGAATAAAAATTTTTGAATAAGACCACACATACTTAATAAATCATCACTTTTTCTTCACTTACCTACTGAAATAGCCAGGTCAACATTGGTGGGAAACCTACTTAAATACTTTAATACAATCTCCAAACACCCTTCTTTGTTGAATATAGATACTGCTCTACCACTGCATTCACTAAATTGAAGGGGGAAAAAGAAGTTTTACTATTCACATTTTAACATTAAGAAATCAACCACAGAAATTCATGAAAAGATAAATTAGGCTTTATAAAAGAAAAAAAAAAAAACAAGAACAAGAATTGGAGTCAAACACCCACCATTTTCATAGATGAAGAAACCAATGCCCATTCTTATTTACTGTACACAGACAAAACTGGCTATCTGTATTTTTATTTCTATCACAGTAGAACATTCTAGCCGATCTCTTTACCTGCATGCCAGTTTCCTTATACGAGGCTGGAGCTGGGAGAGGGCTTAGAAATCATTTAACTTCTATTCCTCATCTCATACATAAAGACACCCAAGCCCCAAAAGGTGAAGTGATCTACCCAAAGATCGCACATTTCGTTAGTGGTGGTTCCTTGGGTCCAGCCTATGGTTACTTCCACTAACATAATAGTAAGTTAAAGTGAGGATAAAAGGCCTCTACACTTACACAAAAAGCACTAATTTAAAAGAAAATAAAACTGATTTTATTTATTCCCTCTAGACTGCTATTATAATTTCAACAAGCAGAATTTGCAGTCTACAAAAGAGAAATTACTAGATACATTTGAAACTACACTACCTTGGGGTGCCTGGGTGGCTCAGTCGTTAAGCATCTGCCTTCGGCTCAGGTCATGATCCTGGGGTCCTGGGATCGAGGCCCTGCATCGGGCTCCTTGCTCAGCCGGGAGCCTGCTTCTCCCTCTCCTACTCCCCCTGCTTGTGTTCCCTCTCTAGCTGTCTCTCTCTCTCTGTCAAATAAATAAAATCTTTAAAAAAAACAAAACAAAACAAACTACACTACCTTTTAATAAAAAAGTCAGAATTAATGTTAAGAATGTTAATATACATACTAAATACAGGGTAAACAGAGCTGATTTTAATAATCTGATCCATGTTTCCAGAGAAAAGTAATCCTCCATACGTATCACATATACACGACATACTAATAGAGCTGACCAGATTATTAAACAGAGCTGACTAAATTATGAAATTCAATCCTGTTATCTAAAGATAAACTATTCTCTACCTGCCTATCTACCTAACTAGTTACTACAACACTGCTATGAACCTACCCTCAAGATGCCCACAGTAAAGTCAGGTATAGTCAGGAAGATAAGGCATACATGGGTTAAAGTAATTGCAAATATATACATGTGTATGCAACTTAAATATATATGACTTAAAATATGAAGTATAAAACAAAAACGTGAAGAGCTAGGACAACTGGAAATGATATAGATAGGGCTCACAGGCATTCAGGAAAGAGAGTGTGGAGAGTACTTTTTCAGGCTCTTTTCAAAGAAAAATTTTTAAAACTTCTAAGTCCAACAATTAAGTAAGTTAAAGTTATCTGGTGCACAGGAAAATGTACCCACCGGCTTGCTCAAGTGTCATTTCCTCAGACCTGATCTCTCCACTTTTTCTGGTGGAATGCACCCACTAGTTTGAAATGATATCACAGGCAAGTTCAGACTGCTATGTAGGCAGCTTTTCAGGATCCAACTTGGTCCTGTGTTCTAAGATATACCTGTGCTTTTAGGTCAGAAGTTATCATTACTGCTGACTAGAAAATAAGGAACTGTGGCAGAATTCTGCTAGAAAGGTGGGACATACAATAGGGTAGGAAAAACTAAATCCAGGTAGTGTTTCTAGCCATTTCCATTCCTAGCTGCAAGTCCACTCCAGCCTACCACCGCCACAATCATGGAGAGTGTGGCCTTCTTCCTACCAGGGCCGCAGGAACTCTTCTTAGGCATCTACTTCCCTGTCAAATGGCAAGTGCCAGGGTAGAGGAGTAAAGCACCAGCCGAGGGCTGTGGCCCCCATCTCATTCCAGGTGCCAGACCAAAGCAGCTACTGCTCGGAGGCCTGACCAGCTTTAACACAGTGACTGCTTAAGGTTGCGTGGGCCCTGGGGGAGAACTGGGGTGTAGCAGGTGGTAATGGCCACGATTCCTCTTATTTCTGCCAGCAGCAATGATTGGAGAGAAGAGTTATAAAGCAAACAAAGCTGTAGTGATGCTATGAGGAAAAGGGCTTAGGAAGGAAGGCTGATCTTAGGTCACTGGAGACTACCTCCTACCAAGCATTAACATCAGGGATTTACAGCCCCACCAAGGAGAACAGACACCACAGTCTAACAGAAAAAGCCTGAGCGGTGCCGTAGCAGGAGGCTGTCTGGAAAGATTCTTACCATATATTCCACAGCACATTCATGGCCTCATTGGCTATGTTCTCAATAGAATTTCTGTTCTGATCTTTTTTTTCCTGTGGAGACATCTCATTTGAATCCAGGCCAGCACTACACTGTAACCAAATATCATGATTAGTACCCTGGTTCAAAAGAATAATTAAACAAAAAGGCTAATGATAGTGAAGAATCACAAAAACTAAACATCAGAAATTATAGTGGTTAACGAGCTCATCCAATTCTCACAAGCAGTACCCTTCCGACAATCCTGCTCCCTTCTGACAAGAAATATAGGCAAAAAAAGTTCACAAGTCATTGTACAAACTGGATACAAAGCATTTAACATTTTAAAATGTAAAATCAATACAAAGTATTTCATCTAATACAATAAAGATAGTAAATCGGGCACAGAAAGGCACCACTCTAAGCACTTTCCATTAAGTCATTTAATCCTGACCCACACACCTGTGAAGCAGATGAACTATTCTTCCCAGTCATCCACTACAAATAGGAAACTGAGGTACAGGGAGACTGCTGAAGGTGTAGCTTAGTACACGGCAGAGCTAGGATTCAGACCCAGGTATTCCGGCTGTAAAGCTGGTGCCCGGTACCACTGTGGTCCTGCCCCTCTAGCATAATCCACGGCACCCTCTGAAGCGGGGCTTCTCAATCTCAGCACCACCAACACTTTGGACTGAATGATTCTTTGCTGTGGGGGCTGACGTGCGCATTGGAAGATGTGTAGCAGCATCCTGGCCTTCTACCCACTGCATATGCCAGTAGCAACAGCTACCCTCAAATCAAAAACGTCTCCAGACATTGCCAAACATCCCCTGTGGGGCAAATCACCACCAGTTCAGAACCAGACTCTAAACAGAGTAAGACTGATGCCTCTCATCAAAATTGGATATTCTTTATAAAGACTTAAGTAAAAATTATCCATCAAGGGACGCCTGGGAGGCTCGGCTGGGTGTCTGCCTTTGGCTCAGGTCATGATCCCATGAGCTGGGATCAGAGCCCCACATTGGGTTCCCTGATCAGCGGGGAGCCTGCTTCTCCCTCTCCCTCTGCTGCTCCCCCTCCTTATGCTCTCCGCTGTCAAATAAATAAATAAAATCTTAAAAAAAAATTACCCATCAATACAGAATAGTGGACTAACAGCACCTTAGCTGCTGCTGCTTTTTTTTTTTTTTAAAGTAGGCTCCACACCAGGCGCACAGCCCAGCGTGGAGCCCAACGTGGGGCTTGAACTTACGACCCTGAGATCAAGACCTGAGCTGAGATCAAGAATCGGTCACTTAGGGGCGCCTGGGTGGCTCAGTCGTTAAGCGTCTGCCTTCGGCTCAGGTCATGATCCCAGGGTCCTGGGATCGAGCCCTGCATTGGGCTCCCTGCTCAGCAGGAGGCCTGCTTCTCCCTCTCCCACTCCCCCTGCTTGTGCTCCCTCTCTCGCCGTGTCTCTCTCTGTCAAATAAATAAAATCTAAAAAAAAAAAAAAAAAAGAATCGGTCACTTAACTGACTGAGTCACCCAGGCACCCTGATGCATATGCGCCATCATGCAGTAAGGTTGGCATGATACTAAATTTGAAAACGTAATGTAATCTTCATGGCAAATTATGCCTCAGCTTTCTCATCTGCAAAACAGGAATACCACCTTCCAAATAGGACTGACGCAAGGATTAAATAATACATAAAACACCACTGACACAAAAACAAGCAATCCATAAAGACTAATTATTTTTATTTACAAAATTTAAGGTCTAAAGGAATCAGTCTATAGTTTTAGGAAGGTCTTTTCCAACTAGCATATAAGTAAAGATAGTGGGACAAAATAACAGAGATTGGTATTAATGATGAGAAATCAATGTTTCTAGGAAAAAAAACAAAATTCCCATAGAATGTTTTGAGGGAAGACAAAATAATACCAAAGAGCTAAAAAAAAAAAAAAAAAAAAAAAAAAAAAA
>NW_022589733.1:3485487-3701992 GCF_004348235.1 Phoca vitulina | reverse complement strand
AAAAAAAAAAAAAAAAAAAAAAAAAAAAAAAAAAAAAAAACAAAACTAAGGGTGCATACAAAAAGCTACAGTTAAAAAGTACCATGAAGCTACTTTAAAAACCACATACCTCTTTCAGCAGTGCAACCAGAGGGGTCATGATATCCTTAGTCACCATGTCATCACAAACTTCAAAACCTCCACAAGCACTGAGGTTTCTACACAAAAAGTTTAAAATGTTTTACTTTCTCAGAGCACATGTCACAAAACACTTTTAAGCTCTCAAATTTAATCTCTCCCCATACTTCAGTTTTCCAGATGAAACTGCTTATGATTTCTGCAAGATGCTACAGAACCAATCCACAGATTTCCATCAGATCTGTTCTGATCCTGGTTCCACGTAACAACTTAATTTTGAAGTCTGAGACAATACACAGGTACATGGCAACAGGGAAGGGAGAGGGGAGAAGACTTTTCCTACTTAATGCAAACAAATCACAGCATGATCTGATATGAAGGGACATTTTCTTGGGATCAAGACTTCAAGGGCAGCAAAGGTGAGGCTGAATGACAGCAAGGCCGAAGGAACGCTGGCGAAACTGAATATTAATTGGGAAGACACTGCTTGCTTGCCTTCTGAGTGCACAGCACTGTGCCAGGCACTGAGTATATGGAGATGAATTGGAAGATGTCCCCACAACCTTCCAGGAGCTCCCAGGATATGTAAGCCTCAGGGAAAGGGTAGGCCTTCCTACATGCAATTTCCTCCAGCATGTGGCTAATCCCCATCCCTCCCTTAGGGTTTTCTTCCCTGAGCCCCCAGTTATATCCTCTCATAGCACCCTCTGTAATTATCACTGGTTGTAACTATACAATTGTGTGATTAATTTGGTTAATGCCCGTCTCCCTCAATACTGTAAGATCCATGAAGGACAGAAATTATGTCTGTCTTGTTCACTAACACGTGCCCACAGCCTATCCAGCCCATTGCCTAGTGCACAGAAGGCACACAAAATACACTTGCTAAATCAATGAATCAAGCGTAATGTAACAGAGCTGCAAGAACTGCAACCATTAACTTCTACTCTTGCCCCCTCTACCGTCCATTCTCTGTACAGCCATCAGAGGAGCCTTTTCAAAAGGTAAATTACATCAGGCCACTCCTGCTCACAATAGGCCCTTCAGCCCTACACTATTGAGGACATCACTCCAACCTCATCTCCTATGATACCCACCCTCTACTATGTTCAGCCACACTAACCTTTATGTTTCTTTCTTTTTTTTTTTTTAAGAGCTTATATATTTGTCAGAGAGAGAGAGGGAGAGCGAGCGAGCACAAGGAGGGGGAGCAGTAAGCAAAGGGAGAAGCAGGATCCCCGCTGAGCAAGGAGCCCGATGCCGGACTCGATCCCAGGACCCTGAGATCATTACCCGAGCTGAAGGCAGACGCTCAAACAACTGAGCCACGCAGGTGTCCCAAACTTTCTGTTCTTTAACCATGTCAAGCCCTTTGCTGCCTCACTTCTTTGCTGTTCCCTCTGCCGGGAATGCTTTTCCCCTGGATTTTCATGTCTGACTCTGAGGCATCAGGCCAAGTGTCATCTACAGATCGGAATTTAAAGTAACTTCCCACCTCCGGCTCATCATCCTCTTGGTATTCTCCATCGCCCTTCTCACTATCTCCTATTACCTGTTTTACCAGTTTCCTGGGCTCCTGTCTCCTCAACATGGGTTCTGTGAAGGCAGGCACCTCGGCGCTCTTGCTCAGCGTTCTGCCTGTTCAAACCCCCTGCACCCAGAACGCCTGCCACACACACTGGAAGAGCCCACAGGACCTCGGGACTCTGGAGGGTTCTTGGAGAGACCGTAAAGGATGTTAGGCCTTGCAGGGAGGATCCCTGACGGCTGCTGCAGCTGAAGCAGCCAGCTGCACAGACGGAATGCGTGTGGCCCGGGCGGCGTGGGTTCCTCTGCAGTCTGCAGGCTGAGTTCAAATCCCCCCTCTGCAAATGGGAGACCCTGGGCAGTTCTGGGTCTCCCGAGCTGCCGCAGCCAAGTGCACCGTGCCAGGCGACGGGGCATGGCACGCACGGGCGCGCCGGCTGGCCGCCGCGACCCCCCCTTCCCGGCTCACCTCAGCGCGCCGGCCGCCGTCTCCCTCACCGCCAGGCTGGGGTCCAGCAGCAGCGGCCCGAGGCGGCGCACGGCGTCCCGGCGCGCCAGGCCGGGCAGCGCCGGCCGCTGCTGCACCAGCCGGGCCAGCCCCGCGCAGGCGCACTCGCGGACCTCGGCGCTCGGGTGCTGGAGCTGCGGGAGGGGACCAAGTGTCAGAGGCGGCGCAGAGCGCAGGCGCGGGGGCCGCGGCAGGGGCGCACCGCGAGCCCCGCCCCTCGCGGCCCCTGCGAGCCCCCGCCTCACCTTTTCTAGCAGCTCCGCCGCCGGCCCGTCATCCTCCTCTCCCTCAATCCCGTTCGCCGCCCCTACCGCTTCGGCCTGACAGTCGCCCGTAGGGGAGAACTGAGGTCGCTTGAAGCGCTTGGTCCGGCTCTTGCCCATGGCGATGTGCGCTGCGGGGGAAAGACCGAGAGAGGAGGGCAACAGCAGGACGGTGGAGGCTGCTGAGCTAGGGGCAAGGTCCTGTTACCGAGGGGGTCTCGCTGTCACTGCTCAGGCGGGCCTGCTGACGGCCCGAGCCCACATGGGAAAGAAGTGCGCAGGCGTGCCGCGTGTCGGCGGGGAAGAGAGGGCTGGCGCGGGGAGTGCGCAGGCGTAATGAGAGTGGGCGGGGCCAGACCTGGACGAGGGGCGGAGTCCTGTGTTTTTTCCCGGGAAGTCGGAGGCAGCACTTTGATGGGACTGCTGACTCCCACCAGCTGCACCGAGCGCGCTTCCCACCAGCTAGTGACGTTTATTGTTACTGAGCCTTGCCAAACCTTTATTTCCACAATAATCAAATGCGATTAAGGATACCTAACTTGCAAGGTTATTGTGAGGCTTACCTAAAATTGTGTAAAGCGCCTAACACCAAACCTATTTAATTTGTAGGTGCTCAAAATTATTAATCACGATTTTTTTGTGTCCCTAGGGCCTAGCACAGCTCCTGTCATAGTCAAAAACCCAGTTAATGTTTTAGAATGAATGTACATCTATTTTTTTTTTTTTTAAGATTTATTTATTTGGAGGGAAGGGGCAGAGGGAGAGAGAGTCTCAAGCAGACTCTGCTCTAACCACAGGGGGCTGGATCTCACTACTGGAGATCAGGACCCAACCCAAACCAAGAGTCAGTGGCCAACCGACTGAGCCACCCCAGTGCCCAAATGTACATCAATGTTTGAAAAGATGGACTCCCTAAGTTAATCTTCCTGCCTTGGTTTCCTCATTTGTAAAAATGGGAACACCAATAAGGATTAATGTGTTAAGTGTGTTTAAGGTGCTAAGAACATTCACTGGCACACAATAAATATTGCATACATGTTTGGTTGAAACTTTTAACAGCAAAATGATTCTTTGACAAGTATTTATTGAGCACCAGACACAGTGCTGAGCAATGGAATAAAGCAATAACCAAAACAGATTTGGTCCCTGTCCTTTGTCTTTGTCCTTAGGGGATTTACAGTTTAGAGAGAGATGTCTTAAACATAAAATTATATGAATAATTAATTATAGTTGAATAATTATAGTATAGCACTAAGAAAGAAGGAATTATACAGGAAGATCTTCTGTAGTCTTTACAATTAAACATGTACATATTGAGCACCCCCAAAATGCATAGCTTTCAGGTCAATATTGTATGGGAGAAAAGTTCTACCCCGTGGCTACCCCCTCCTCAAAGAGTGGACTGTCTAGTAAGGTAAATAACGTTAATTACTATAGCATATTTTGGAAAATAGTCACAGAGGTGTAGCTAAGCTTGTACAAAATTTCTGGCCTATCAAAGACCACTGTAAGTACAAGGAAAACTTGGAGCTCCAAATGTATATTGGTAGATTTTACTTCCTACTTCTGTCTATTTGGTCAATTTTGTCCTGCCACCTCCCCAGTCCGAGCTACTGTCTTCTCTTGCCTTGACCACAGGGGCTTCTGGTCTTCCTTTTTCTACCCTGCCTATCCATAAGAGTAGCTAGAGTGATTTTTTTCCATCCTTCTCATATTCACTCCCTCGATTAAAACCTTTCAGTGGTTCCCCTTTCTCTTAGAATGAACAACAAAATCTTACCAGGTAGCAGATAGGAAGTAGCAAGGCCAGATTCCACCTTCATCTCACATTACCTCCTACACTCTGGCCCTTAGCCACCCTCCATAGGGCTGAGATCTCTTCTGCCTAAGGACCTTGAAAAGGCTCAGTCCCCATCCCTGTCCTGGTGAATGCAAGTGTCACTTTTTCATAGGTAGCTCCTCTGATTTCAAAGTCTGAGACAGATCTCCCTTGAGACTGCACTTATCTTGTTCCTTTGCTTCAAAGCACAGCTCCAAATTACAGTTAACAATTTAATTTTTTTTAAGATTGATTTAGTTGAGAGAGAGAGAGTGCGTGGGGCGGGGGGCAGAGGGAGAGGTAGAGAGAGTCTTTTTTTTAAAGATTTTATTTATTTATTTGAGAGAGACAGAGAGAGAGTATGAGCAGGGGGAGGGGCAGAGGCAGAGGGAGAAGCAGGCTCCCTGACCCTGAGATCTTGACCTGAGCTGAAACCAAGAGTCTGATGCTCAGCTGACTGCGTGCGCCATCCAGGTGCCCCTTAACTTTGTGTATAATACTCAGACATATCCACACAGTCTCTCCAACTGCACACTAAACCCTGTGAGGACAAGACTGCCTATCTACATGGATCACCGTACTCCCAACACTGGCCCAACAAGGCCTATCTGGCACAGAATAGGCATATGCAATTTCTTTTTTTTTTTTTTTTTAGATTTTATTTATTCACTTGAGAGAGAAAGAATGAGACAGAGAGAGCATGAGAGGGGGGAGGGTCAGAGGGAGAAGCAGACTCCCCGCCAAGTGGGGAGCCCAATGCGGGGCTCGATCCCAGGACTCCAGGATCATGACCTGAGCCGAAGGCAGTCGCCCAACCAACTGAGGCGCCCAGGCATATGCAATTTCTTGAATGAATAGAGACCACATAGTCAGGAAAGAGTAGAGCATGCCACCCAGACAGAACAGGAGGAGAGTAAAAAAATAAAAGATTCCTGCTGTTTCTCTCATTGTGGAGATGAGCAAGAAAAAATGGTCCAAAACCTTAGCTAGGGGAGAACTCTGTGATCTGTTTTCATTAGTTACTCTTTCCTGGGAGAAATGAGCATTTCTGTTAAAATGAATGATAAACTTTACTCAATGAACTTAAGATCCCTTCTGGGAACCAGAAAGATAGCAGTTTTAGGAGGAGCCCGGTGACCTTTACCTAGTCTAATAATCTGTAACTGGTCACTTTTTAAAAATCCAGTCAAGCAAGGGTGCCTGGGTGGCTCAGTCGTTAAGCGTCTGCCTTCGGCTCAGGTCATGATCCCGGGGTCCTCGGATGGAGCCCCGCATTGGGCTCCCAGTTTGGCGGGAAGCCTGCTTCTCCTGCTCCCGCTTCCTCTGCTTGTGTTCCCTCTCTCGCTGTCAAGTAAATAAATAAAATCTTTAAAAAAAAAAAAATCCAGTCAAGCAATGATTATCCAACCATCCCTTTTTCCTACAAATTATCTTTGTTGAGAGGGAGTTTTTGAATTAGACTGCGTAGAACCTCTTTCCTTGAGACAATAAAAATGCTTATAATCAATTATTGGTCACATATATTTTAAATAGGAGCTAGCTGTTCTCACAGATTCCTGTTTCTCTCCCTTCATATTTTGTAAGGTAATCTTCCTGAAGAAAACACTCTGATCAGGGCGCCTGGGTGGCTCAGTCAGTTAAGCGTCCGCCTTCAGCTCAGGTCATGATCCCGGGGTCCTGGGATCGAGCCCCGCATCGGGCTCCCTGCTCAGCGGGAAGCCTGCTTCTCCTTCTCCCACTCCCCCTGCTTGTGTTCCCTCTCTCACTGTGTCTCTCTCTGTCAAATAAATAAATAAAGTCTTTAAAAAAAAAAAAAATTTCTCACTTGACCAGTGGTGAGAACCAAGAAACCCTATGCCAAGAAAGAGTCAACCCCACTAATAGTCTTTAAGCCAGTGTGTACAAGGGAACAAGCACAGTAGCTCTTGATGAGGAGGCTAGAAAGATGTCCCTTCTGCAGGTCTTTCATTGCATAAGGACATATACTTAACCACAGGGGTCTGTGCAAGTAGCATCATGGTATCCGTAGACTTAGCCAAGCATCATGGTATCCGTAGACTCAGCTGAGCCACTGCTTCTAGAGTGCTATTTCTTGTCTACCTTACATAGCTGTTTCACTACTTTTGTTCATTTCTTTGTTGGCTTCTTTCTTTTTCTTTTCCTTGGTTGGTTTTCGACTTCTTTTTTTTAAAAGATTTTCTTTATTTATTTGACAGAGAGAGAGAGAGCACAAGCACAGGGAGCTGCAGGCAAAGAGAGAGTGAGAAGCAGGCTCTCCACTGAGCAGGGAGCCTGATGCGGGGCTCTATCCCAGGACCCTGGGATCATGACCTGAGCGGAAGGCAGACACTTAACACTTAACCGACTGAGACACCCAGGCGCCCCAGGTTTTCGACTTTTTCTCTGTGTCTCCTTTTCTTTCTGCTCTTCTATTGTCAGCTCCTTTCTTTCTGCCATGGTTGCCTTCTTCCTCTTCTTCTTTATCATAAACACTGGTGTGGGCGCCTGGGTGGCTCAGTTGGTTAAGCGACTGCCTTCGGCTCAGGTCATGATCCTGGAGTCCCGGGATCGAGTCCCGTGTCGGGCTCCCTGTTCGGCAGGGAGTCTGCTTCTCCCTCTGACCCTCCTCCCTCTCGTGCTCTCTGTCTCTCATTCTCTCTCTCAAATAAATAAATAAAATCTTTAAAAATAAAAATAAAAATAAAATATCATAAACACTGGTGTAAACTGCTTTGTGATAGCCTTCCTGGTTCCAAGCAATTTCTTTTTTTAAAGCTTTTTTTTTTTTTTAAAGATTTTATTTATTTATTTGACAGAGAGAGGGAACATAAGCAGGAGGAGCGGGAGAGGGAGAAGCAGACTCCCCGCTGAGCAGGGAGCCCAATTCGGGGCTCGTGTGGGGCTCGATCCCAGGACCCTGGATCATGACCTTGAGCCAAAGGCAGACGCTTAACTGACTGAGCCACCCAGGTGCCCCTCCAAGCAATTTCAATGGCAAAAAAATTTTATCCCGGGGGCAAAGATGGTGTTTTCCTCAGTGCAGCCCTGCGACCAATCCAGTCGCAGCAAAGGACCGTAGCTGAAGTATTCTACAATCCGGTCAAACTTGAAGCAGAATGACCTCCACTTCTTTTTAGCTGATTCGGATTTGAGCTCTTCTGAGTCCAACACATCAGGCCTGAGTTTCTCAAAATTTTCCCGAAACTCAGAATAGATTTGGTCATCTGCTTTGGTGAGTTTCAGGAACTGTGGGTCAACTGACGAAACCAGCTTGTAGCTGTCTCCGCAGGCTTCATTGCTTCCCTGGCCCAATCCATCTCTGTATCAGGATCGTTGCCGTAAGACACGGCTGGGAGAGAATGAGCATGTGCCACCGACACCAGGTCCCCGGAAATTGGCTCAGCAGCCCCACCAATCACCTCCATGCTGCACCCCACAAAGCGAGTGCCCATTTCCCGGAAATGACTATTTGTGTGCTCTTTCTGTAGCTGGTTGGAAAGGGAGGGTTCGGTTTATTTATTTTAACCTAATATCACTTTGGTTTTTAAAAAAAACAACCATCAATGATCACACATTTCTTTTCTTCTTCTTTTTTTTTTTTTAAGATTTTATTTATTTATTTTGACACAGAGAGAGAAAGAGACAACGAGAGAGGGAACACAAGCAGAGGGAGTGGGAGAGGGAGAAGCAGGCTTCCAGCCAAGCAGGGAGCCGGATGCTTGTGCGCTCTCGCTCTCTCTCTCTGTCTAATAAATAAACAAAATCTTAAAAAACATTTTTTTCTTTTTTTTAAGTATGGGATTTTTTTTTTTTTAAAGAATGCTAATATCTAGTAGTCATTGCCTGAAATGAGCCAAATCAATTTTGTGTTGTAGGATATTTACATCTTTGTCCCTGAAATCTATTGCCTGCCTTGTTGGCTGTTTGGCTCAAAACAAAACAAGACAAAACAAATAAAAACACTGTGAAAAATACCTAGGTTAAAACAAGTCACTTCTACTTGGTGAGATTTAATCCTAATACAGATTGCCCTAAATCCCATCTAACCCACCCAACCTCTGGAAAGGGATAAACCTTAAATGGCTATGATCAAAACAGGCAATCCTGTCCCAGAATGCTGAGAAACATCTTAAGGGCATATTATTTACCCAAAAAGTCAACAAAACCAGTTGTTCTATATCTTTGCCCAAACCAGTATTTTCAGTATTTCTCATTTTAGCCATTTCAGTAGGTGTATAGCAACTGGAACTCTCAAACAGTGCTGGGGGGAATGTAAAACGGGGCAGCCACAGGGGTGCCTGGCTGGCTCAGGGGGAGGAGCATGCCACTCTTGATCTCAGGGTTGTGAGTTAGAGCCCCATGTTGGGTGTATAGATTACTTAAAAATAAAATCTTAAAAAACAAAACAAAAAAACACCATGGCAGCCACTTTAGAAAAAGAGTTTGGCAGGTTCTTGTCAAGCACCAGTTCATAATCCAGCCATTCCACCCCAAGGTAGTCCCAAGAAAAGTTAATATACCTACAAAGACTTAACACATGAATATTCATAGCAGCTTGCACATGAATATTCATAATAGTCCCAAACTGGAAACAACTAAAATGCCCATCACAGGTAAATGAAGAGGGGCGCCTGGGTGGCTCAGTTGGTTAAGCATCCAACTCTTGGTTTCAGCTCAGGTCATGCTCTCAGGGTTGTGGGATTGAGCCCCGTGTGACACTCTGTGCTCAGTGAAGAGTCGGCTTGAGATTCTTTCCCCTCTCTACCTCCCCCTCTTTTCCCCCTCTGCTCACCACCTGCCCGTTTGCACTCTCTCTCAAATAAATAAATAAAATCTTTTAAAAAAAACCAGTTAAGGGACGCCTGGGTGGCTCAGTTGGGTGTCTGCCTTCGGCTCGGGTTGTGATGCCGGGGTCCTGGGATCGAGTCCTGCATCGGGCTGCTTGCTCGGCGGGGAGCCTGCTTCTCCCTCTGCCTGCCGTTCCTTCTACTTGTACTCTCTCTCTCTGACAAATAAATAAATAAAATCTTAAAAAAAAAAAATCCTAGATTATCTGCTCACTGAGTGTTTAAAAAAAAGTTAAAAAAAAAAGTTAAATGAAGAAACAAAAAAGGAACAAAAAGGGAACGAATTATAGGTACACGTACTAACATACATAAAATCTCAAAAACATGTTGAGCAAAAGAAGACACAAGAATATTGTACTGTATGATTATACTATAATTTCATTTATAGTGAAACTATAGAGAAAACTCTAGAAACCACAGTGATAGAAGCCAGACAATAGTTGCCCAGGGCCAGGGGCTGGGGATAGGAATTGACTGGGAAGTGGTACAAGGGACCCCTTGGGAGTGATGGAAATGTTCTGTATCTTGTTCGTGGTGATTGTTACATGGGTGCTACATTTATCAAAATTTATCAAACTGTGTAGCTAAAACTGTATTTTATAATAATAAGAGAATTATTATCTGTAAATTAACCTTAATATAGTTTATTTTTTTTAAAAGCCTATAGAATTTATCCCTGTTTTGATCACTTCCCTAGATTCACTGGTGATTATAACGGGTTCCATTCCCTATTTGGAGAGTGAGAGTCCCATTGACAGTATGTATGTATGTATGTATTTAAATTTTTTTAAAGATTTCTTTTTTAAGATTTTTTTCATTTATTTGTCAGAGAGAAAGAGAGCACAAGCAGGGGGAGTGGCAGGCAGAGGGAGAGGGAGAAGCAGACTCCCCGCTAAGCAGGGAGCCTGATGTGGGGCTCGATCCCAGGACTCTGGGATCATGACCTGAGCCGAAGGCAGATGCCTAACCGACTGAGCCACCCAGGCGCCCCTCATTGACAGTATTTATTGAGCCACTGCTATGGACACTGCTCCAAGAGCTTTGTGTGTATAAGCTATTTAACCCACCAACAAGCTCATGGGATGTTGATATCCCCACATTAGAGACAAGAGAACTGAGGCACAGAGAAGTTACTTGCATAAGAGCACATGATTTTAAATGACAAAGAGGAGATTGACCCTCCTCAGTCAAACTTGAGTTGGCTCCTAGTAACTGCAGTATATTGTCTCCTCCTGATTTTTTTTTTCTTGAAAGTAATCTCTGCACCCAACATGGGTCTTGAACTCACGACCCCAAATCAAGAGTCACATGCTCCACTGAATGAGCCAGCCAGACGCCCCTGTCTCCTACTGAAATTGCTGGTATTTATTGAAGAGCTAGTAAATTGAGGAAATCAAAGTGTTAATGGGAAACACCAGGTAAAGGAGAAACATGGAAAAAGACTAAGAGCAGAACAAGGGTTCCCAAATTAGGCAAAAGGGTCCCTATACCTGTTTTTCCGCTTGTAAAATGAACTACTCCATCTAGGAAACTCATATTTATTTAGCTACCTCACTGAAAGGAAGTATTTCATGTGCATACATGATTTGAAAAGTCATAAAAGAACAGCAGTCCCTGCTTTACTTCTTCCCAACCCCAAGCCCTCTCGAAGAAGCAAACACCCTCAACCTTTCTGTTTCTACTATTATTATCTTCATATTCCCAAATGATAGCTAATATGCTTTCTAATTTGTCAGTATATACATTATTTCTTGACTTCTTGCCCCAATAGGTAAGGACGTAGCTCTCCTATACCCCCTCCCCTATTTCTCCCTTTATCCAACAAAACTGTCCCACAACTCTTTTTTTAATGTATTTTTTTTGAAGACTTTGTTTATTCTTTTAGAGAGAGAGAAAGAGAGAGTGCAAGGAGGGGAGGGGGAGGGAAAGGGACAAGCAGACTCCAGGCTGAGCACAGAGCCAGACACGGGGCTCCCACGACCCTGAGATCATGACCTGAGCTGAAGCCAAGAGTGGACACTCAACTGACTGAACCACCCAGACGCTCCTCCCACAATTCTTGATTAAATCAACAGTCGCTGTGTAAAGTGCTAGGACAATGCAAACATTGCACACTACTGAACTAGGAAGTACACTAAAACCACAGGAGGAGATTATGCTAAGTGAAATAAGTCAAGCAGAGAAAGTCAATTATCATATGGTTTCACTTATTTGTGGAACATAAGGAATAGCATGGAGGACATTAGGAGAAGGAAGGGAAAAATGAAGGGGGGGAAATCAGAGGGAGAGATGAACCATGAGAAACTATGGACTCTGAGAAACAAACTGAGGGTTCTAGAGGGGAGGGGGGTGAGGGGATGGGTTAGCCTGGTGATGGGTATTAAGGAGGGCATGTACTGCATGGAGCACTGGGTGAATCGTGGATCACTACATCAAAAACTAATGATGTATTGTATGGAGACTAACACAACATAATAAAATAAAATTTAAAAAATTAAATAAATAAATAAATAAAATAAAACACAAACAAACAAAAAACAAAAAACAAAAAATCCACAGGTTCTTTCTTGTACAATCCTTCATTTTTTGTGGAGTTAATAATTGCCTTTTTTCCCCCCATCATCCTGGTTTCCCATCAGTCTGTCATTATTTTTTTCCAAATTACCAACATCTTTGTCTATCAAGAATATTGCCCATATGTTCGAATGTATCAAGTCAAGTTTCTTCCCTAGGATCTTCCTCCCTATCCTCCGGCCCTTATCTGGACTGGGAGTTCTCTAAGGATGCTGCACAGCAGTCCAGTTGGACTTTCACTGAGGCTTTTGTGTTGGACTCCCCTTTTCCTATGTGGTTCCTAGTACATGAAAAGATGGTAGTGGTGGTCATTATGATAATGCTGTTTACTATGAAAGCTCGTGGCAGGAGTCACTCTTTATAATTAATGGGAAAAGCGTCCTATAAGCATAAGTTAGGTTTACAAATGTAATCAGATATAATTTATACATAGTGATTTCACTGAAAAACACAGCTGGAGGTAGCAAAATTCCAGATTTCAAGTTATATTACAGAGCTATAATGATCAAAACAGTATGGTACTGGCACAAAAATAGACACATAGATCAATGGAACAGGACAGAAATCCCAGAAACAAACCCACAATTATATGGTCAATTAATCTTCAACGAAAGAAGTAAGAATAGGGACGCCTGGGTGGCTCAGTCGGTTGGGCGTCTGCCTTCAGCTTGGGTCATGATCCCAGGGTTCTGGGATCGAGTCCCATATTGGGCTTCTTGCTCAGCAGGGAGCCCACTTCTCCTTCTGCCTGCGGTTCCCCCTGCTTGTGCTCTCTCTCTCTGTCAAATAAATAAATAAAATCTTTTTTTTTTAAAGATTTTATTTATTTATTTGACAGAGAGATAGACAGTGAGAGAGGGAACACAAGCAAGGGGAGTGGGAGAGGGAGAAGCAGGCTTCCCGCTGAGCAGGGAGCCCGATGTGGGGCTCGATCCCAGGACCCCGGAATTACGATCTGAGCCGAAGGCAGATGCCCAACTGACTGAGCCACCCAGGTGCCCCCAAATAAATAAAATCTTAAAAAAAAAAGAGGTAAGAATATACAATGGGGGAAAGACAGTCTCTTCAACAAATGCTGTTGGTAAATTTGGATAGCAACATGCAAAAGAATGAAACTGGACCACTTTCTTACACCATATGCAAAATAACTCAAAATGGACTAAGGACCTAAATGTGAAACCTGAAACCATAAAAATCCTAGAAGAGAGGACAGGAAATAATTCTTCTGATACTGGCCATAGAAACATTTTTTCTAGGTATGCCTCTTGCGGCAATGGAAATAAAAGCAAAAACAAACAAACTACTGAGACTCTATCAAAATAAAAAGCTTCTGCACAGTGAAGGAAACAATCAACACAATTAAAGGACAACCTACTGAATGGGAGAAGATATCTGCTAATGACATTTCCAATAAAGGATTAGTATCCAAAGTATATAAAGAACTTACACAAATAAATACCCAATATCAGAATGGATATAAAAACAAGACCCATCTATATGCTGCTTACAAGACACTCATTTTAGACCTAAAGACACCTGCAGATTGAAAGTGAGGGGATGGAGAACCATTTATCATGCCAGTGGACATCAAAAGAAAGCTGGAGTAGCCATACTTATATCAGACAAACCAGATTTTCTACCAAAGACTGTAACAAGAGATGAAGAAGGGCATTACATCATAATTAAGGGGTCTATCCATCAAGAAGGTCTAACAATTGAAAATATTTATGTCCCAAACTTGGGCACAATCAAATATATAAATCAATTAATAACAAACATAAAGAAACTCATTGATAATAATAAAATAACAGTACGGCACTTTAACACCACACTTACAGCAACGGACAGATAATTTAAGTGGAAAATCAACAAGGAAACAATGGCTTTGAATGACACACTGGACCAGATGGACTTCACAGATATATACTGAGCATTCCATCCTAAAGCAACAGAATACTCATTCTTTTTATTTATTTATTTATTTATTCATGAGAGTCAGAGAGAGAGAGAGAGAGGCAGAGGGAGAAGCAGGCTCCCTGCCTAGCAGGGAGCCCGATGCGGGACTCGATCCCAGGACCCTGGGATCATGACCTGAGCCGAAGGCAGACACTTAACCATCTGAGCCACCCAGGCGCCCCCAGAATACTCATTCTTCTCGAGTGCACATGGAACATTCTCCAGGATAGATCACATACTGGGTCACAAATCAGCCCTTGACAAGTACAAAAAGATTGAGATCATACCAGGAATATTTTGAGGCCACAACACTATGAAACTAAGTCAACCACAAGAAAAAAATTTGGAAAGATCACAAATACATGGAGGTTAAAGAATATCCTACTAAAGAATGAATGGGTCAACCAGGAAATTAAAAAGTACACAGAAGCAAATGAAAAGAAAACATGACAGTCCAAAACCTTTGGGATGCAATAAAGGCAGCCCTAAGAGGTTAAGTGTATTACAATATAGGCCTACCTCAAGAAGCAAGAAAAGTCTCAAATATACAACATAACCTTACACCTAAAAGAGCTAGAAAAGGATTAGCAAATAAAGCCTAAAGCCAGCAGAAGAAGGGAAATAATAAAGATTAGAACAAAAATAAACAATATAGAAACAAACAAAAAACAACAAAGAAACAAAACAGTAGGATAGATCAACGAAACTAGGAACTGGTTCTTTGAAAGAATTAATAAAATTGATAAACCCCTAGCCAGACCTATCAAGAAGAAAAGAGAAAGGACCCAAATAAATACAATCATGAATGAAAGAGAAGAGATCACAACCAACACCACAGAAATACAAACAATTATATGAGAATATTATGAAAAATTATATACCAACAAACTGGGCAATCTGGAAGAAATGGACAAATTCCTAGAAAAATACAAACTACCAAAAATGAAACAGGAAGAAATAGAAAATTTGAACAGACCCATAACCAGCAAAGAAATTGAATCAGTAATCAAAAATCTCCCAACAAACCAAAGTTAAGGGTCAGATGGCTTCCCCGCGGAATTCTACCAGACATTTAAAGAAGAGTTAACATCTATTCTTCTCAAACTGTTCCAAAAAATAGAAATGGAAGGAGAACTTCCAAACTCCTCCTACGAGGCCAGCATCACTTTGATTCCAAAACCGGACAAAGACTCCACTAAAAGGAGAACTCCAGGCCAATATCCCCGATGAAGATGAATGCAAAAATTTTCAACAAGATATTAGCAAACTGAACCCAACAGTACAGGGAAAGAATTATTCACCACCATCAAGTGGGAATTATTCCTGGGCTGCAAGGGTGGTTCAATATTCACAATCAATCAATATGATATACCACATTAATAAAAAAAGGGATAAGAACCATATGACCCTCTCAATAGATGCAGAAAAAGCATTTGCCAAAATACAGCATCCTTTCTTGATTAATACCCTAGGGATAGATAGAACATCATGAACATAAACATCATAAGGGCCATATACGAGAGACCCGCGGCAAATATGATCCTCAATGGGGAAAAACTGAGAACAAGACAGGGATGTCCCACTCTCCCCATTACTATTTAACATAGTACGGGGAATCTTAGCCTCAGCAATCAGACAACAAAAAGAAATAAATGGCATCCATATCATCAAGGAAGAAGTCAAACTTTCACTATTTGCAGATGACATGATATTCTATGTAGAACCCGAGAGACTCCACCAAAAAATTGCTAAAATGAATACATAAATTCAGCAAAGTCGCAGGATATAAAATTAACATACGGAAATCTGTTGCATTTCTTATACCAATAATGAAGCAGCAGAAAAAGAAATCAAGGAATTGATTCCACTTGCAATTGCACCAAAAATAAGATACCTATGAATAAACCTAACCAAAGAGGTAAAAGATCTGTACTCTGAAAACTATAGAACACTTATGAAAGAAATTGAGGAAGACACAAAGAAATGGAAAAGCATTCCATGCTCATGGATTAGAATAATATACATTGTTAAAATGTCTATACTATCCAAAGCAATCTACATATTTAATGCCTTCCCTATCAAAATACCACCAGCATTTTTCACAGAGCTAGAACAAACAATCCTAAAATTTGTATGGAACCACAATTTCTCTGAATAGCCAGAGAAATTCTGAAAATGAAAAGCAAAGCTGGAGGCATTATGATTCCAGATTTCAAGCTATCTTACAAAGCTGTCATCATCAAGACAGCATGGTACTGGCACAAAAACAGACACATAGATCAATGGAACAGAATAGAGAGCCCAGAAATGGACCCTCAACTCTATGGCCAACTAATCTTTGACAAATCAGGAAAGAATATCCAATGGAAAAAAAAGGACAGTCTGTTCAATAAATGGTGCTGGGAAAACTGGACAGGAACACACAGTAAAAATGAAACTGGACCACTTTCTTACCCCATATACAAAAATAAATTCAAAAGGGATGAAAGACCTAAATGTGAGACAAGAAACCATCAAAATCCTAGAGGAGAACACAGACGGCAACCTCTTTGACCTGGGCTGTAGCAACTTCTTGCTAGACACATCACCAGAGGCAAGGGAAACAAAAGCAGAAATGAACTATTGGGTCTTCATCAAGACAAAAAGCTTCGGCACAGTGAAGGAAACAAACAATAAAACTAAAAGGCAGACTATGGAATGGGAGAAGATATTTGCAAATGACATATCTCATAAAGAGTTAGTATCCAAAATCTATAAATAACTTACCAAACTCACCCCAAAAACAAATAATCCAGTTAAGAAATGGGCAGAAGACATGAACAGACACTTTTCCAAAGAAAACATCCAGATGGCTAACAGACACATGAAAAGATGCTCAACATCTCTCATCATCAGGGAAATACAAATCAAAACCAGGATGAGATAGCACCTCACACCAGTCAGAATGGCTAAAATTAACAACACAAGAAACAACAGATGTTGGCGAGGATGTGGAGAAAGGGGAACCCTCTTACACTCTGGTGGGAATGCAAGCTGGTGCAGCTACTCTGGAAAACAGTATGGAGGTTCCTCAAAAAGTTAAAAATAGAACTACCTTATGATCCAGCAAATGTACTTTTATTTACCCAAAGGACACAAAAATATAGATTCAAGGGGTAAGTGCACCCTAATGTTTATAGCAGCAGTATCAAAAATAGCCAAACCATGGAAAGAGACCACATATTCATAGAATGATGAATGGATAAAGATGTGGCATATATATATATATATTGGAATATTATTCAGCCATCAAAAAGAATGAAATCTTACCATTTGCAGTGACATGGATGGAGCTAAACAGTATTATGCTCAGCAAAATAAGTCAGTCAGAGAAAGACAAAAACCATATGATTTCACTCATATATGGAATTTAAGAAACAAAATAGATGAACATATGGGAGGAGGAAGAAAGAGAGAGAGAGAGAAGGAAACAAACCATAAGAGACTCTTCATGACAGAGAACAAACAGGGTTGATGGAGGGAGGTGGGAGGGGCATGGGAGATGGGTGATGGGCATTAAGGAGGGCACTTGTTGGTGCGCCTGCGTGGCTCAGTCGTTGGGCGTCTGCCTTCGGCTCAGGTCATGATCCCAGGGTCCAGGGATCGAGCCCCACATCGGGCTCTCTGCTCGGCGGGAGGCCTGCTTCTCCCTCTCCCACTCCCCCTGCTTGTGTTCCCTCTCTTGCTGTCTCTCTCTCTGTCAAATAAATGAATAAAATCTTTAAAAAAAAAAAAAAAAGGAGGGCACTTGTTATGATGAGTACTGGGTGTTGTAAGTAAGTGATAAATCACTGAATTCTACTCCTGAAACCAATATTGCACAGTATGTTAACTAGAATTTAAATAAAAATTAAAAACAAAAAACAAAAAACCTGGGTAGCTCAGTTTGTTAAGCAGTCAACTCTTGATTTCGGCTCAGGTCATGATTTTCGGGTCCTAGGACTGAGCCCCACGTCAGGCTCTGTGCTCAGTGGGGAGTATGTTTGAGGATTCTCTCTCCCTCTGCCCCCACCTCAGGTTGGCGCTCTCTCTCTCAAATAAATAAATATTTAAAAACAAAAACCAACACCCAAAAAACAAATAATCCAATTAAAAAATTGGCAGGAAACATGAACAGGCATTTTCCAAACAAGACATTCAGGTGGCCAACAGACACATGAAAAGATGCTCAACATCACTCATCACCAGGAAAATACAAATCAAACCTACAATTGAGACATCACCTCACACCTCTCAGAATGGCTAAAATCAAAAACAGAAGAAACAACAGGTGTTGGTGAGGATGTGGAGAAAAAGGAACACTCATGCACAGTTGTTGGGAATGCAAACCGGTGCAGCCACTCTGGAAAACAGTATGGAGGTTACTCAAAAAGTTAAAAATAGAACTACCCTATAATACAGCAATCACCCTACTGGGTATTTACCCAAAGAATACAAAAACACTAATTCAAAGAAATACATGCACCCTTATGTTTACTGTAGCATAATAAACACAATAGCCAAATTACAGAAGCAGCCAGCCCAAGTATCCATCAATTGATGAACGGATAAAGAAGATAATAGTATATATATACAATGGAATATTACTCAGCCATAAAAAGAATGAAATCTTGCTATTTGCAACAACATAGATGCAGCTAGAGAATATAATGCTGAGCAAAATAAGTCAGTCAGAGAAAGACAAATACCATATGACTCCACTCACATGTGTAATTTAAGAAACGAAACAAAGAAAAAAAAAAAACAGGGAACAGACTTAACTATGGAGAACAAACTGGTGGTTGCCAGAGGAGAGATGGGTGGGGGGGATGAGTGGGGGGATGGGTGAAATAAAGGGGATTAAGAGTACACTTATTGTGATGAGCACTGAGTAATGTATGGGATTGTTGAATCACTAATATTGTACACCTGAAACTAATATAACATTATATCTTAACCATACTGGAATTAAAAAACAAAAAAATTTTAAAAATAGTGATTTCAGAAACCCAGCCCCAGCTCCTGCGTTGTGTTTTTCCAAACTGTTGCTATTCAAGTTCACTTTATCTGAATCTTGATTCAAACAAACCAACTGTAAAAGAGGTATTTATGAGACAATCGAGGAGGTATGAGCTGAATATTTTATGGTATGGAAATACTGTTAAGTTTTTAGGTATGATACAGCATTGTGGTTATGTCCTTCTCTTCTGGAGAAATTTACTGGATTCACAGGTGGAAAATAAAATACATGGGATTAACTTTAAAATAATCTTTTGTGGGGGGTGAGAAAGGAAGTAGAAATAGGGCGTAGATGAGATTGGGTACGTATATGCTAATTGTTGAAGTGAGGTGATGGGTACCTGGGTGTTCATTATACTGCTCTCTTTACTCTTACATGTGTTTAAAATTTTCCGTAATAACAATTTGTTGGTTTTTTAAAAGATGGTTTTCAGGGTAGAGCAGGGGAAAAAAATAAGTCTAATGATACTGATACATAATTTTAGATAACTTAAAATTTCTTTATTTTTTAAAAAGATTTTATTTATTTGAGAGAGTGAGAGAGAGAGTGAGAGATCACGAGCAGGGGAGAAGGGTAGAGAGAGCAGCAGACTCCCCACTGAGCAGGGAGCCCTATGCAGGACTCGATCCCAGAACCCTGAGATCACGACCTGAGCCGAAGGCAGAAGCTTAACCAACTGAGCCACCCAGGCGCCCTGATAACTTAAAATTTAAAAAGCAACTTCTAACAAGGATATATTTCTCATTTGAGTTAGTGAAGTTATAGTAAACTAAGTTATTTTAGTTCTCCTACTGTTATTTAAATGACAAATCTTAGGGGCTTCTGGTTGGTTCAGTCAGTGGAACATGCAAGTCTTGATATTGGGATCATGAGTTCGAATCCATGTTGGGTGTAGAGATTACTTTAAAAAAAAAAAGGTGGGGCAACTGGGTGGCTCATCGGTTAAGTGTTCCACTCTTAATTTTGGCTCAGGTCAGGATCTCAGGGTTGTGAGATCTTGCTTAAGATTCTCTCCCCCTCTCCAACTCCCTCTCTAGGAAAAAAAATAAAAAGGAAAATCTCAGCATTTAGTCTTTTTTTTTATTTTTCTTTAAGATTTTTTTATTTATTCTTTTGAGAGAGAGAGAGAGACAGAGAGAGCACAAGCAGGGGGAGAGGCAGAGAGAGGGAGAAGCAGACTCCCCACCAAGCTGGGAGCCCGACACGGGGCTCGATCCCAGGACCTGGAGATCATGACCCGACACCTAACCATCTGAGCCACCCAGGCGCCCCAGTCTTTTTTTTTTAGATTTTATTTACGGGACGCCTGGGTGGCTCAGTCGTTAAGCGTCTGCCTTTGGCTCAGGTCATGATCCCACGGTCCTGGTATCGAGCCCCACATCAGGCTCCCTGCTCTGCGGGAAGCCTGCTTCTCCCTCTCCCGCTCCCCCTGCTTGTGTTCCTGCTCTCACGCTCTGTCAAATAAATAAAAATTAAAAAAAAAAAAAACTTAAAAAAAAGATTTTATTTACCCACTTGAGAGAGAAAGAGAGAGAGAGAGAGCTCGTGCAAGCGTGAGCAGGGGGAAAAGCAGAGGGAGAAAGGGAGAAGCAGACTCCACTGAGCAGGGAGCCCAATGTGAGACTCGATCCCAGGAACCCAGGATCATGCCCTGAGCAGAAGGCAGATGCTTAACCAAGTGAGCCACCCAGGCGTCCCTTTACTCTTCTATCTTAAGAACCTTTCCCAAAACCAGGGGTCCCTGGCTGGCTCAGTCAGTGGAGTGTGCAACTCCTGATCTTGGGGTTGAGTTTAAGCCCCATGTTGTTAAAATAGTTAAAAATATTTTTTAAAAAAGTAACCTCCAGAGCGCCTGGGTGGCTCAGTTGGTTAAGCAGCTGCTTTCAGCTCAGGTCATGATCCCAGGGTCTTGGGATCGAGCCCCACATCCGGCTCCCCGCTCAGCAGGGAGCCTGCTTCTCCCTCTGCCACACCCCCTGCTTGTGCTCTCTCTCTCTCTCTGACAAATAAATAAAATCTTTAAGAAAAATTAAAATAAAGAAAGAGCATTTAAAAAAAAGTAACCTCTCCCAAAACTAGATAAGCAAATTATGTAAGAAAAGTGATTTTTTAGTGTAATTATGCACAAACCCAATTTCAATACCAAAGTCAAGATTCATTCATTCAATGGATAGTCACTGAGCATCTTGCCAGGGGCTCTTGGGTACTGAAGATCTACATATGACAGAATAGGGACTTAAAATAAAAATCTGTTTGTAATAAAAACACCCAGGAAGTTATACATCTTACATACATTATTTCATTTAGTCCTTACAACAGTTCTGCAAGACAGCTACGAATAGGCCCAAATGAGGACAGTAAGGTTCAGAGAGAATGAGTCACTGGCCCCTAAGTGGCTAGTGGATGAACCAGGATTATAAACCACTCAACCCGCCGCTGGGGCTCTTCCACTACACATGGCCTGAAGTCCCCTAACCTGGCAGACGACATCATGCTTGGTTTGAAGCAGCGCCTGAGTCCTCTATACAGATCAACTCTCCTCAAAGTGTGCTCCTTGGAACACTGCTTCTGTGTGGGTCAGGGGCTTAGTCGCAAGTAGGAGAAGCCAACTTTGGTTAAACAGAAAACGTATCACTGAAAGGACATTGGGTAACTCAGAGAATTCTGGGGAGGTCTACAGAGACCAGTCTAAGACTAAACTTAGAAAAAAAAAAAATGCCCAAACTCATGCCATCCAACTGGCCTGATGAAACTGGGGCCACCACCAGCAAGCACCACTGAGCACCCTGAAAAAGAAACGCAGCTTTCCAGCCTCCCCGCATGGCCACTTCCCAGATGCAAAGGAGTCAAGGGTGTGTTCTAGGTTGTGTGGGAGAAGCTGGACTGATTTGGCTGCTATTCCCTGAACCCAGCAAGAGTACTCAACAGGAGCTTGGTAAATAGAAACCAAGCATCCACAGTGAGTGCTAAGTTATGTCATAAAATGGCAGGGAAACAGGCAGAAGCCGTTTCTCTACTGCAGGGCTTCTTGGAGCTTCTAATAAACTTTGGAGCATGGGGAATTCCAAGAGGAGGATGTTCCCAAAATGGATGATCACAGAACCTTTATTTCTGTAACAGGATACATGGGACGAGAAAGGGTGGTGGGCTTCATGCTCAAGTGCTACCCCTCTCTGGCTCCCACTGGGCCTCACTCGTGTGACTTCCAGAAGCTCTCACTCCTCTGGTCCCCCTCGCCGAACTCTAGCTCAAGAGCCCACATGTGTCCCCTGGACTGTAGCAGCAGCTCCCAGGCCATGTCCCTTCAGTCCACAGTAGTCATCGTCATCAAATGCAAACCCAGTTTTCACTGCCCTACTCAAAACTCTCGGTGGCTTCCCACTGCCCTTGCAGCAGTCCCGACCCCTGGTTCCTACTTCCTTCCAGTCTCATCTCTCGCCACAACCCCTCTCCAACTCCATGCTGCCAGCCACATTCAAAAACTGCCTGTGTGCGCCCCCAGTGACCCTTCAGATCCATTTGGAAAGAACTTCTTTAGAGAGCCCACTGCAGGCTGGACCCCCTTCCCCTGGGCATCTACACTTACCTGTCATAGCATTTAAAAAACATGGTAACTGCTGGATCATTGGTCTGCATTCCCCACTGGTTCTGAGAGGGCAAAGAGTCTACCTCACACATTTTTCATACCTTCATACCCAGCAAAGCACTTGCCACGCACATAAAGAGCAGTCTGCAAAGATGATACTTTCCGGTAAGACATCCTTTTACTTTCATTTTTGTCTCTCACACAATCAGACTTGCATAGCAATTAATCATACATTAAAAACATGTTTTTAAAATGTGTTTCATGATACAGACAAGATGCGCTCCCAATTTTTAGAGGATAAAAGAAATTCTACTTACTCAGTGCAAAAGCATATAGAAAGTGTAGTCTGAAGGAAGAATAAAACTTGAGTTTCTATGGTCTTGGCAGGAGGAAATGACAGGGGAGCTGTCGATAATGAGGGCAGAGCATCTTCAGCTAGAACAATTCTTAGCCCGGTCTCCATAAAATGTCAATCAAGGGTCGCCCGGCTGGCTCAGTTGGAAGAACACGTGACTCTTTATTTTTTAATGTTTGAGAGTGCGAGTACGCATCGGCAGGGGGGAAGGGCGGAGGGAGAAGGAGACTCCCCACTGAGCAGGGAGTCTGATGTGGGGCTTGACCCCAGGACCCTGAGATCATGACCCAAGCCAAAAAGCAGACACTTGACTGAGCCACCCAGGTGCCCCAGAACACATGACTCTTGATCTTGGGGGCTTTAGTTCAAGCTCCACGTGGAGTATAGAGATTACTTAAAAAAACAAAACAAAAAAACAACTTAGGGGCACCTGGGTGGCTCAGTCGGTTAAGCATCTGCCTTCGGCTCAGGTCATGATCTCAGGGTCCTGGGATCAAGTTCCGCATCGGGCTCCCTGCTCAGGAGGGGGGTCTGCTTCTCCCTCTCCCTCTGCCTCTGCTCGTGTTCTCGCTCACTCACTCTCTCAAATAAATAAAATCTTAAAAAAAAACCATACAACTTAAAGAAAACATCAATCAAGAGTCCAGTTCTAAAGGAGAAAAGAGCTCCTCAAAAAACAGCACTATCGGGGAGTCACAAGCCTTGATGTTTTCAGTGAAGCTGCTTAAATGGAAAACACCTAGAACCGTTTTAGGTTTCTTAATCATTAGGGGCCAAAAATCCTTTCTCTTTGCATTTAGTTCACTATTCAAGAGTTTGCTTAATTCAAAAGATAAGCAGAATTTCTGCATGGTTATCTCAACTGAGATGTTGACACTGGGTAAAGTTCCAACAATGAGTTGTTTTCTTTTAGGATTTCAACTAGATTTACAGAGTACGGACTCTGTAGCGTACTTGATATAAACCTGGGTGGTTGGCATTATGTCCATTTTATAAATGAGGAAACTAAGGTTACATAATTTGCCTGAAGTCACAAAACAAGCAAGTAGTACATCTGAGATTCAAATCCAGAAATTCTGGAGTAACAGTCTTTTTTTAAGATTTTATTTATTAGGGCGCCTGGGTGGCTCAGTCGTTGGGCATCTGCCTTCGGCTCGGGTCATGATCCCGGGGTCCTGGGATCGAGTCCCATATCGGGCTCCCTGCTCAGCAGGAAGCCTGCTTCTCCCACTCCCCCTGCTTGTGTTCCTGCTGTCTGTCCAATGAATAAAATCTTTAAAAAAAAAAGATTTTATTTATTAGGAGCGCCTGGGTGGCTCAGTCGTTGGGCGTCTGCCTTCGGCTCAGGTCATGATCCCGGCGTCCTGGGATTGAGCCCCGCATCGGGCTCCCTGTTCAGTGGGAAGCCTGCTTCTCCCTCTCCCACCCCCCTGCTTGTGTTCCCTCTCTCGCTGTGTCTCTGTCAAATAAATAAATAAAATCTTTTTTAAAAAAAGATTTTATTTATTAATTTGAGAGAGGGCACGAGTGGGGGGAGGGTCAGATGGAGAAGAGAGCAGCAGACTCCCCGCTGAGCAGGGAGCCCAACTCGGGGCTTGATCCCAGGAACCTGAGATCATGACCTGAGCCAAAGACTGACACTTAACCGACTGAGCCACCCAAGCGCCCCAAGAATCTACATTCTTAATCATCACATTCTAATGGCTCCTGAATTAAGTTCAACACACACACACAAACATCTTTTCAATCTGAGTCAAGAGACTTGGATCCTGGTGCTAGCTCTGTCTTTAATAAGTTGTGGAGAGCCATAATAAAGGCACTCTGAAAATCTGAGACTGTCTTCCCCACCTGTAATATGGGGCTGGACTCAACCAGTAATTTCCAGATAGTGCAGAAGGGGGCATGAGAGGGTGATACTTTGTCCATTTCAACTAGACCGGACTTTTTTGGAAAATGTTCTGCTAGAAGTAAAGGGATGAAAAATCTTTGGAACAAAAGTTTCTTTCTTGGAGTGAGATTCCAAGCAGTCTAACATCAAGAAATCCTTGAAAGCAGGGTGCCTGGGTGGCTTAGTTGGTTAAGCATCTGCCTTCGGCTCAAGTCATAATCTCAGGGTCCTGGGATTGGGTCTCACATCAGGCTCCCTATTTGGTGGGGGGTCTGCTTCTCCCTCTCCCTCTGCTCTCCCCACCCCCGGCTTGTGCTCTCTCTCTCAAAATGAATAAAGCCTTTTTTTTTTTTTTTAAGATTTTTATTTATTTGGCAGAGAGAGACAGACAGCAAGAGAGTGGGAACACAAGCAGGGGGAATGGGAGAGGGAGAAGCAGGCTTCCCACTGAGCAGGGAGCCTGATGCGGGGCTCGATCCCAGGACCCTGGGACCATGACCTGAGCTGAAGGCAGACGCTTAACAACTGAGCCACCCAGGTGCCCTGAATAAATAAAATCTTAAGAAAAAAAGAAGGAAATCCTTGAAAGCATGCAAAGTATATGTACACACACAGGTCTATTTTTCTAGGCGAAAAGATTCAAGGCTTTCATTAAATATTCAAAGTACTTGATTATTCCAAAAAGGATTAAGGATCTATAAAATCCTTCTTCTGCTTTACATTCTTAGAGAAAACAATCAATCCAAATTTGTAAAGCACAATGGAGGAAACCTGCATTTCCTGATTAGGAGCCAAATGTCATTATACAATGATGAGTAAGACATATTAAAGGTAATCACAGCTTAATAAACTGGAGGTCTACAATTGCTACTTGAAACTTGCTCTTATAGGCAGAGTTAAAGTGAGATATCTCATTTGGAACTAGCGTGTATCTGACACGTGGTATGTTTTTAACATGGATCAAGGAAAAAAGCCCGATCACTAATTATATATAAAGTATTTATTTTTATGCACATATTTACCTACAAAATTTACAGAAAATCAAACAGTGCCGAATATATAGAATACCCTCTGATGACTTTGTAGGAGCAGAGGGTCTTATTGCTGCAGTTTCAAGAATAAAATCTTACACAGGTGAAAACCAAGATGAACACAGTTAAGTTAAATGGTAGCCTTGTTAAAAAGTTTTTGTCCTGTGAGTGAATTTTCAGCTTTATGTTAAGTGGAATTTAAAAGACTGCTCGTGAAATAATTTAAACCTTTTCAAAATCTTCTAATAAACAGGTAAAAGGCACCTCCAGTTCTTTAAAATATTTACAGCAATCCCAATAGTTTAAGATTAAGGGCAATTAGAGTACAGGTGGCTAAAATGCATACACAGTATGTCATCAGCGCTCTCGGAACAATGAGAATCGGAGACTCGAGTTGGGGGCGCCGCTCCCACGCCAGCCCCGGGATGGCGCGGCCGATCACACCCGAGCAACACCACTCTAACAGCACGCCCACCACGGCTAAGATGCAATGGTCTAAAACGAGGACTATCAAATTCCCAGACGGTACATAATTTATAACTAAACATGGATATTCAGAAGCTTTTGGAGTGTTCTTAAAATTATTAAAAAAATATAAAGTATATTTAGCATTGAAGGAAAAGAACAAACTGGAAATGGTTACCACGAGAGTGGCTGAAGTTCACTACCTGGTTTAACAAAAATGGTTTCTCAGAACATCTATTGATTTCTCACAACATAATGGAGATGAGTCTTCCTCAGTTCACACTCAATCCGATGTTTTTCTTGCATTATGATTAAAACAGAGCGGTGGAAGAATGAAAGGCACAGCTACGTGAGACAGCCGGGTTCAAAGAGCCGTGGGGACGGCAAGCATGCCCCTACGATACTGTGCAGGAGAACAAAGTCCGCAGGACGCTTCCCTCTTTGACATTGGCATTGATTTGCTATTTACAGTAGTTTGCAAAAATACATTATAAAAACTGGATGAGGTTCTGTTTCTAAGTTTAACTTAGTAACGTACAGACATACTTCATCTGCAAAAGTCACTGCAGGGTCTGAAGTACTAAAGTGACAGTAATACTGTTAACACAGATAATCAAGGTACCAGCACAGGCGAGGCCAGTCACCATCATCGAGACCATCTGGGTAAATATTGCACACTTCTTGTCAGCTGTTGCTATGACCTTCACATATCCGACTGTAAAAGGAATCCTTTATGGCTTTTTGCTGTATCACTTATTTGAAGAAAGGCTGTTTTAGGTCCCATAACAATGAGTGCAGATTGTCACTGAACATGAGGCCTAGGTTTCAAAATGAGTTTTCCTGTCTGTAAAAATAGGGGGGAAAAAAAAGTTTTTTCAATACACAGTTCCATTAAAAACATCACCACCTATCCATAAACCTTGAAGTGCATCTGAAGGGTACCAGAACACCCCTCTATATGAAGTAAAGGTTAAGCAATTAATAGTTATGTTTTCAAAGTTTTGTGTGGAGCTTTCTTCCTAAAATCTTTGTTACTTTTTTTTTAAAGATTTTATTTATGTATTAGAGAGAGGGAGCGAGCAGGGGGAGCGACAGGCAGAGGGAGAAGCAGGCTCCCCGCTGAGCAAGGAGCCTGATGTGGGGCTTGATCCCAGGCCCCTGGGATCATGACCTGAGCCGAAGGCAGATGCTTAACCGACTGAGCCACCCAGGCGCCCCTAAAATCTTCATTACTTTAAAACAATCTATTTGATGAACTCCCTGTCCACTGGCTACCTAAAAATCTGCCAATCAATCCTATGAATAAAATCCCAACATCTATAAATTCATGCTCCTTGTCAAAGGAAGTTTATAAAACATAAATAAATGTATTTGAGCAAAAACATTTTTCCTTTACCAACATTAAATTTTTATTTCCAGGTGAAAATGTAAATCAATGATTGAGCATTAGATACTTATACACTGCTGATATTCAGTGTTAAGTGGATACAACTCTTGTAAGGCCAACTATTTTGTTTTTTCAAAGTAAGCTCTAGGGATGCCTGGGTGGCTCAGTCAGTTAAGCGTCTGCCTTCAGCTCAGGTCATGATCCCAGAACCCTGGGATCGAGCCCCACATCGGGCTCCTTGCATAGCAGGGAGCCTGCTTCTCCCTCTGCCTGTTACTCCCTCTACTTGTGCTCTGACAAATAAAATCTTTTAAAAAAATGAATAAACAAATAAACAAATTAAGCTCTAGGGGCACCTGGGTGGCTCAGTCAGTTAAGTGTCTGCCTTTGGGGGCGGGTGCCTGGGTGGCTCAGTTGTTAGGCGTCTGCCTTCGGCTCAGGTCATGATTCCAGGTCCTGGGATCGAGCCCCGTGTCGGGCTCCCTGCTTGGCGGGAGGCCTGCTTCTCCCTCTCCCACTCCCCCTGCTTGTGTTCCCTCTCTCGCTGTGTCTCTGTCAGATGAATAAATAAAATCTTAAAAAAAAAAAAAAGTTCTGCCTTTGGCTCAGGTCATGATCCCAGGGTCCTGGGATCGAGCCCCACATCGGGCTCCCTGCTCAGCGGGAAGCCTGCTTCCCCTCTCCCACTCCCCCTGCTTGTGTTCCCTCTCTCGCTGTGTCTCTCTCTGTCAAATAAATAAAATCTTAAAAAAAAATTAAAAAAATAAAGATTTTATTTATTTATTTGTCAGAGCGAACACACAAGCAGGGGGAACGGCAGGCAGAGGGAGAAGCAGGCTCCCTGCTGAGCAAGGAGCCCGATGCAGGACTCAATCCCAGGGTCCTGGGATCATGACCTGAGCCAAAGGCAGACGCTTAACCGACTGAGCCACCCAGGCATCCCTCAAGTGTCCAACTCTTGATTTTGGCTCAGGTCATGATCTCAGGGTCACGAGATCAAGCCCCACATCAGGCTCCGTGCAGAGTCTGCTTGAGATTCTCTCTCCCTTTGCCCCTCCCCCTGCTCGTGTGCTAACTAAATGAAAATCTTCACACACACACACACACACACACACACACACACATATACGTGCATCACATAGCCACCACCCAGATCAGGCTACAGAACATCACCCCCACCCAGAAAGTTCCTCCACTCCCCTTTCTGGCCAATGGCAGCCCCACTCCTTACATAGACATAACCTCTTCCCATAAATTTTACCTGTCTCTGGCCTTTAAACAAACGGAATCATAGACTATGTGTTCTTTTGCATCTACTTCTTTCACTCAATGTGTTTCTGAGATTCATCCATGTTACTATGTTCCAGTAGTTTGTACCATTTTATATTGTTATTACAATAAAAAATATAATACAGTATTCCACTGTGTGAATAGACCGGTATTTGTTTTATCCATGGTTTAAATCTATTTTACACTTTTAAATTACATGAGTAAGACATTAATGTAATCTCATTATTAAAAAATCAAATACAGGGGCACCTGGCTGGCTCAGTCAGTGAAGCATGACTCTTGATCCTGGGGTTGTGACTTTAAGCCCCATGTTGGGTATAGGATTACTTAAAAATAAGCAAACAATTTAAAAATTTTTCAAATATAGGTAAGCTAAAATCCTTCCTTCCATCTATCTGAAATTCTAGCCCTCTTACAGAAGCCAGTTTTAGCATGAATTCTTCCAGATTGTGTTCTACGTGTTTACATTCACATATATAAAAAATAAAAATCTGATGTTTCTGAGCTGCCTGACTCAGTCGGTTGAGCATCCAAATCTTAGTTTCAGCTCGGGTCATGATCTTGGGGTCGTGAGATCAAGCCCTGTGTCAAGCTCTGTGCTCAGCGGGGAGTCTGCTTGAGATTCTCCTCTCTCTCTGCCCTTCCTCCCCACTCTCTCCCTAAAATAAATAAATAAATCTTAAAAACAAATCTGGTGTTTCTAATGTGCTAAAATATCTGAAGGTAAAACATACCACTTGGGATTTGTTTCAAAATAATCTGATGGGAGGAAGGTGGGCAGGGGTACACATGAAATTAGAATGGCCAGGAGCTCGTTATTGTTGACACTAACCAATGGGTACACAGTTCAATATACTTTTCATTTTTTTGGTCTGGAAATTTTCATAATTAAAACTTTTTTGGGGTGTCTGGGTGGCTCAGTCATTAGGCGTCTGCCTTCGGCTCAGGTCATGATCCCGGAGTCCTGGGATCGAGCCCCGTATTGGGCTCCCTGCTCGGCGGGAGGCCCGCTTCTCCTTCTCCCACTCCCCCTGCTTGTGTTCCCTCTCTCGCTGAGTCTCTCTCTGTCAAATAAACAAATAAAATCGTAAAAAAAAAAACTTTTTTATGGATAAAGAAAATGTGACACACACACACACACGCTGGAATATTATTTAGCCATAGAAAAAATGAAATCTTGCTATCTGCAACTACATGGATGAAGCTAGAGAACGTAATGCTAAGTGAAATAGAGAAAGACAAATACTGTATAATTTCACTCATATGTGCAATTTAAGAAAAAACAAACAAAAACGAGCAAAGAAAAAAAGACAAATCAAGAAACAGACTCTCAACTGCAGAGAACTGATGGTTACAGGAGGGGAGATGGGTGAGGGGATGGGGGGATGAGGGAAACAGGTGATGGGGACTAAGGGGTGCACTTGTCATGATGAGCACAGGGTGACGTATGGAAGTGCTGAATCACTACATGGTACACCTGAAACTAATATAACATTGTATACTAACTATACTAGAATTAAAAAGAAAATGGTACCAGGGGGAAAAAAAACTTAAAAAAAAAAAAAAGACAGCAAACTGAGTGTATCGTTTGGTAATTTACTTCTTGCACCTAACATGTCTTAGAGATCCTTGCATGCCCGTATTTACAGATTTACCTATGGTTTCCCATAATGTGGCTATACCACAGCCTACTTTAAATACCATTCCCCTTGGGGCGCCTGGGTGGCTCAGTCGTTAAGCGTCTGCCTTCGGCTCAGGTCATGATCCCAGGGTCCTGGGATCGAGCCCCGCATCGGGCTCTCTGCTCGGCGGGAAGCCTGCTTCTCCCTCTCCCACTCCCCTGCTTGTGTTCCTGCTCTCGCTGTCTCTCTCTGTCAAATAAATAAATAATAATAATAAAAAAAAAACCATTCCCCTTGTTGGGAAACATAAAACTGGTTTCCATTTTTTCCCTACTGCAAAGGATGTTACAATGAACGACCTCATACCTGCCTCCCTTGTGTGCATGTGATGGTCCCCACTGAGGGTAGATGGAGAGAAGTAAACGGTTAGGTCATGAGACATGCCAATTTTACATTTTATAAGAATGATGAAAACTGCCCTCCACCATGACTATCCCAGTGTATATTCTCAACAAGCAGTGCATGGGTTCATCTACTTCACCACAGTACTGGACTTTTAATTTCTGCCAATGTGAAGGTAAGTAAGACAAATGAAAACTCAGTTTTAGGGGCGCCTGGGTGGGTCAGTCAGTTAAGCATCTGCCTTGGGCTCAGGTCATGATCTCAGGGTCATGGGATCGAGCCCTGTGACGGGCTCCCTGTTCAGTGGGAAGTCTGCTTCTCCCTCTCCCTCTGATTCCCCCACACCGGACCGCCCACTCATGCTTATTCTCACTCTCTCTCTCTCAAATAAATAAAATCTTAAAAAAAAAAAAAAAAGAAAAGAAAACTCAGGTTTACTGTGCATTTCCACAATTACAAATGAGGCTATTTATATTCCCACTTCTGTGATACGACTTAGCTTTTCCCACATTTCAAAGGTACTATTTCTTTTTTTATTAATTTTTTAAAAAATATTTTATTTATTTGACACAGAGCGAGAGATCACAAGTAGGCAGACAGGCAGACAGAGGGAGAGGGAAAAGCAGACTTCCCGGTGAGCAGGGAGCCCTATGCGGGGCTTGATCCCAGGATGCTGGGATCATGACCTGAGCCGAAGGCAGATGATGCTTAACAAACTGAGCCACCCAGGCATCCCCCCTTTTTCTACTGATTTTTAAACAGGTCTTTAAATATTTTGTATTCTATCCTCTATTAGATATCTTACACTTTCTTCTTCTTTTTAAATTTATATTTTTCAGTAACCTCTACACCCAACATGGGGTTCAAACTCACAACCGTGAGATCAACAGTCCTATGCTCTTCCAAATGAGCCAGCCAGGCGCCCCACAAATACTTTCTTCTAATCACTGCTCATTTTTTGCCTTTTGCTGTACAAAATTTTCAAATGTTGGTACAATTAAAGGTATCCAACCTCTTCCACGATGGCGTTTTGTTTTGGGTCTTAAAAAGAAGTTTTTCTAGCCAAGATCATAAACATATTCATCTCTCTAGGGCACCTGGGTGGCACAGTGGGTTACACATCCCAACTCTTGGTTTTAGCTCAGGTCATGATCTCGAACCCCATGTTGGGCTCCACACTGAGCAGGGACTCTGCTTGGATTTCTCTCTTCCTCTACCCTTCCCCCAACTCATGTATGTGCGTGTTTTATTATTTATTTATTATTCTAATACATAAATCTTAAAAAACCAAGAAACATTCATATGTATTTTCTAATATTTTAATTATGGGATGTCTTTTTAAATATATTTAAGACTTTATGTGGAATCTAGTCTTTTATTTTATTTTTTATTTTTTTATTTTTTTAAAGATTTTATTTATTTATTTGACAGACAGAGAGAGCGAGAGCAGGAACACAAGCAGGGGGAGTGGGAGAGGGAGAAGCAGGCTTCCTGCCGAGAAGGGAGCCCGATGTGGGACTCGATCCCAGGACCCTGGGATCATGACCTGAGCCAAAGGCAGACGCTTAACGACTGAGCCACCCAGGCGCCCGAATCTAGTCTTTTAAATTGATGCAAAGCAGAGAACTAAATTCACCTTTTTCCAAATGAAAAGCCAACTGCCTCAACACTATTAGCCCATTTCTTCCCTTTTGACTTGAAATACTATCCTTATCCGCTAATTTAAAAAAAAAATCAAAGTGTTTAGTCTTTATTCTCTTCATTGATCCAGTGGCCTTCCTGGCTTAGTATCTTTTTTTTTTTTTTGCTCTTTATTCTAATTTTCTACACTGGGTTAAGTATTATTTGATAGTTTTTTAATTTGAAGGTAAAAATACCTTTATAAGTAACATAAGCGAAACAAACCTGTGAGATACTCTTAATATATCAATACAGGATTAACTTTTAAAAACACAGTTGGTTTATATGTGCATAGTCTGTCAATTAATTTGAGATCTAATTTAAAATCCTACATAAATGGCGCCTGGTGGCTCAGTCAGTTAAGTGCCTGCCTTTAGCTCAGGTCATTATCCAGGGTACCTGGGATCAAGTCCCGCATCGGGCTCCCTGCTCAGCGGAGAGTCTGCTTCTCCCTCTGGCCCTCCCCCCCAACTTGTGTTCCCTCTCTCTCAAAAATAAATAAAATCTTTAAAAAAATCCTACATACCGAATACCATGAGATAAATAACAGTTTACAAATTCAACACCCAACAAGCCATTTTTGGCCAGTAAGAACCACTGTATATTGAATTTAAGACGGCTTCAATCATAAGACATATCATGATTTTATGTCATTAAGAAAGATTAAACCGGGGTCACCTGGCTGGCTCAGTGGTAGAGCACATGACTCTTGATCTCAGGGTCATGAGTTCAAGCACCATACTTGGCACAGAGCTTACGTGTTTAAAAAAAAAATATAAATATATATATATATTATACTCTCAACTCTACCAGTTGAACTGTATGATACTACAGATTATTAGATGCATCTCAATTTCTGAGATGTAAATATGGCTCTTAGGATCAATACTATAAGGAACATTTCCCACTATTAAGCCATGCAATTTTTTTTAAAGATTTTATTTGAGAGAGCGAGCACAAGCAGGGTGAAGGGCCGGGGGAGAAGCAGACTCCCTGCTGAGCAGGGAGCCCGATGTGGGGCTGGATCCGGGGACTCCAGGATCATGACCTGAGCAGAAGACAGATGTTTAACTGACTGAGCCACCCAGGTGCCCCATGCAGACAATTTATTAATGTCTGCTTTCTATAAGCCAAAACATGTCAGTCCTTTCATGCACGTCTATAATTTTCTAATGTAAAAGATACTCACATCATCACAAGACATATTGTATTCTGCTAATACAGTTCGACATCGAGCAGCTATACTGAAAAAAATGTGGTCAAAGGAAAATTTATCATATGAAGAATAAGCTTTTAAAACAACACCTAGCTGATCAAGAAGGTGCTTTAATTTCATTCAAAGAATAAAAGTCAATTCTGGGAAAGGATACATTGATGGTGCAACGACCCTCTTGTGTATTCCAGCAAAGAACAAGCCTATTAGAGTGATACAGCTAATGGTGAAAAATGGGTGATTCCATAATGATGTGAAGAAAGACACCTGGAAAAGAAGATTTTGAAATATAAAAACGTTCAAAATCTCAGAACAATACTAATTCTTACCTCCCCACTTACGCATAAATATATGTCATCTGAAATATGAGGATTTGAAGAATTTAAAATAATCCTACTTCTGTTTTGCTGTTCCATAAAAATAAAAATATACGTTCCAAATCTTTAATGTAGCAAGATAATATAGTAATATTCCTTCCATTCATTTCAAAGACTTGAACCATTAAAAATTCATTCTTATAATCAAAAACCATCCTACTGAACACTTCCTGGTAAAAAACAATTTAAAAAGCACAAGATTGGGGGCACCTGACTGGCTCAGTTGGTAGAGCATGTCTCTTGATCTCAGTGTTATGAGTTCGAGCTCCATGTTGGGTGTAAAGATTACATACATACATACATACACACGTACATAAAAGCTGAAGACTGTAAATTCCACAAGAGTAGAGACACTGTCTTGTGCATCTCTGTTCTCCCAATATCTGAAATAGTGCTTGGCAAACATAGGTGCTCAATCAATACTGTTGAATGAGTGAAGATAAGGTCTCTGATCTGAGAGTCAATGAAAACACAAGTCAAAAGTGATCTAGTTACTCTGTTAAAAAGCTTCCTTGTAAGAGTCGGGCAGACTCTGCCATTCATTGCCTGGTCCCAGTCTAACCATCCCCTGCTGTACCCACATACACACTAAGGTATTCCTTCCCTCCTCTCCTACGTGGCCTCGTAAGATTCAGCTCCAGTATCATCCTCCCCTCTCTGTGGACGCAAAAAGTAAGTTTGGTTCTGAAGCTACTGAGATTTCTTTATTTTTAAAAAATATTTTATTTATTTGAGAGAGAGAGAGAGTACAGCAGGGGGAGCAGCAGGGAGAGGGAGAAGCAGGCTCCGCTGAGCAGAGAGCCCGGCGTGGGGCTCGATCCTAGGACCCTGGGCTCACCTAGGCAGACGCCTAACCGATAGCCACCCAGGCGCCCCGAAGCTACTGAGATTTAAATGGCCAAAGGACACTCAAGCAGGGAAAGATGATTAGTACCTACCTATAAGGAAGGACAGTTTAGGGGCACTTGATCCTGGGGTTGTGAGTTTGAGCCCCACATGGGGTGTAGAGATCACTTAGATAAAACTTTAAAAAGGGGGGGCGCCTGGGTAGCTCAGTTGGCTGAGCATCCAGCTCTTAGTTTCGGCTCAGGTCATATTCTCAGGGTTGTGAGATCGAGCCTCATGTCGCACTCAGCTGGGAATCTGCTTGAGATTCTCTCTCTCCTTCCGCCCCACCCCCCGCTTGCAGGCTCACTTTCTCTCTCTCAAATAAAGAAATAAATCTTTAAAAAAATGAGCGTTTAAGAGAAACAAAGAGCTAATTTCAGATCTGGGCATAATCAGATGATAGCAGGAAACAAGACAATGTGAGTATGTAGAGACAAGAGTCCAGGATCCAAGACTGGAACAAGAGTGGGCACTGAAGCCAACTAGTGGGGAAAGATGTGGGACTGTATAAAGATGTGGGATGTTCGGGCCCCACACTGGGTGCAGAGATTACTTTAAACTGTAGTTTAAAGAAGGAAAGATGTGTTTAGAGTCTGGAAAAAGAAATCAAATGGACTAGGAACTAAATGGGAGAAACAGAATTAATCCAAAGGCATCTATACTCCACTCTTATACCAAGAGATGCATACATATTTCAAGACAGAGAACTAAATTTGCAAAAAGCACCAGGTAGCTGGCCTAGCATGCTGCTGTTAAATAAGTTTGTCAAATGAAGAAACGAGAGGCTGAAAACATCAGGAGAGAAGAAGCTCCCAGAAGGATGAAATCCTGAAAAAAGGTTAATATTCCAGAGGAATGTCTTCTTAAAACCTTCAAGGACAGTTTAATTCCCACAGGCCAGCTAGATTTCATGCGGCCTGCACAATGTAACCACATATAATGTCTTATGCGTTAATTTTAATTAGACCAGTCAACATTGGCCTTCTTTCCTCCATGGCAATAATCAACTGCATCTAAATACCGTTCAGGCATTCATGTACTTTCCAGCTTGCTCTATTCCTTCTCTCCTTGGGTTCTTCCAGATAGTCATGCACTGGCTTTTGAGTCTGCAACTTCTGCTACAGACAATTGCTGTTTAAAACCCCTATCAGCTTTGAGGTTATTAAATACTGAAATAAAGAGTTAACCCTTAGGCTAATAGTTATATTCTCACCTAATTTAGAAAATTACATTAACTACAGAGTTTTGGGCCTATTTCAAATTACATTTAATTCTGTGTTTTATTAAGATCTCAACTAGCTAAAATCAGCTTATATTTTTCCCAATTAGAAGTCAGATTCATTTCCCAAGATAGACTTTTTCAATCTTCTTGCCAGCCTCCTCACTCTTCCCCTGAAGATGAGCACCAAGCACAGCCTTAAGACCTGACTTTTATAAATGAACACACAAGAGAGTTTCCTATCTGCCATAAAAACCCCTCTGTTAACGTAAAATTCCATCACCAACGTCCCTTACCTCCTATTCTTTTATATCTCCACCCCAATGGATAAAGTCAGGGAGACTACATGCTAAATAAATCCTGGCTGCCTGAATTGCCGTTTGGACTGCTGACAAAAGCTTTGCTATTAGGTTTTTCTTCTGTATAACCTAACAGATTATAAACAAAGCCACTGGAAGTAGTCTACCTAATTAATAGTTTAAAAAGGGATATGGGTTTGAGATTTGAGAAAATTACAACATCATTACCTAAATAAAGCTGCACTGAGGCAAAAAAACTTCACTGAAAAATTGGGAGACTACTGCTTCTCTAATAAAAAAAACCTTAGTTTGAAATTAAGGCACAAGTTAGTAGAAAGCAGCAGAATTTTGAGAAACATGCTATCAGATGTGATCAAAGGATGCTTCGAGAAATAACATTATGAAATCTTTTATTGCATCTGGTATAGGGATGTTCTTGTACAGTGCCCAATGGGAGCTCTCTCAGTGTTTCCTATATTAAATTTCAGGCAGGAAATTTTTTTTAAAGATAAATGCGGAGAACAAAATCTTTGCTAGCTTATGGAACTCATACATGTGTTCTTTTCACAGAGAGGGAAAACAATGGAACTAGCTGTGACTTTATTGATTAGGTAACACAGACTAATTTATAACTCAGTTCTGGCAAGTGTGGTGGCCCACATGGCCTTGTCTGTGACCCGGTTTCCTTCCTGTTTTTGACCCTCTAGTCTAACCTTTTCTTTGCCCCCTGATCTTGACGTTTTATTACACTAAAATTTTGCTGTTTTATCATATTTCCTGCAAAATCACTTCAAATGCTTTGTGGGATGACGAAAGTACTACCAAGATAAGTCATAGAAGAAAATGTTATTTTGGGTGCCTGGGTGGCTCAGCGGGTTAAGCGACTGCCTTCGGCTCAGGTCATGATCACAGAGTCCTGGAATCGAGTCCCACGTCGGGAATCCCTGCTCAGCGGGGAGTCTGCTCCCTCTGACCCTACCCCCTCTTGGGTCCTCTCTCTCTCTCTCTCTCTCTCAAATAAATAAATAAAATCTAAGAAAAAAAAAGAAAGAAAATGGTATTTTATAATTTTTAAAAGCTGGCACAGAAGATATTAAATGAACAACGGAGATGACAATTTTTACACTGAAATATGTACAAACTGTGAATATGAAATGTAAAAAGACATATAAGAAGTTCAGAAATGAATGAGAAGTAGTGTAAGGGGGGTATTTCTTAGGCCTTTTCCCTGTAAAAGATACTTAATCTACAACAGACAATCAAAATTTTTCTTAAGCAAATTAATGTAAGGCATATATTTAATATAATGATCAATATCACTACTAGTAATAATAGGTAGCATTTAATACTTTACAATGAACAAAGCACTGCTACATTATCTCATTTAATCCAGTAAAGATTTTAAATAAAAACTTCTACCTTTTGTGTCTCGGGATCTATTAACCAGTTCCAGGCACCAGTAGCTGTACAGACAGACACCACTATAAGAAGCACTGATGAAAGATAAACACGAAATTAGTAAGGAATTAACTGTTAATAAATTTATACTAATACCACCAGTTCCCAATCAATGACAGCCAAAGGATGCAGCACTTTATTAAACAGAAAATGCATTTGACTGAGGAATTAGGAAACCTGCTGTACGACCTTGAGGAATTCTCTTAAATACTATGAACCTTAGTAATTGAGGATGATATTGTCCCCATTATTACTTTAGTGAGAACTTACGAAGATAAATGAAATTAAGAGCAGCAGGTACTTTCGATGTGCTTTGTGCTGATTTTGCAGATCTTATAAATTCAAATTAAAAAACAAAAAAACACCTCTCATTTTCTACCATAAACAAACCAAACAATGACTCTTTTATGAATGCACTGAGAAATCCTGATTAGAGGATTTTGCCTCACAGACAACTGCCTGCTGTTGAATTAAACAACGGCTGGTGTCAAGAACGTGGAACACACCAATCAGTACCAAGTTTTCTTCAGAGACTTAAAGGAAGATCAGGGTAGGAATTACTGACAGTAGAACTCAGAGAATTTTTCTCCCCATTAAGCTAGAATTATTTTAGGAATTCTAAATAGATCCTAAACAAAACTTAAGAATGAATGACACAGAGCGCCTGGCTGGCTTCGTTGGTGGAGCATGTGACTCTTGCTCTCAGGGCTGTAGGTTCAAGCCCCACATTGGATGTAGAGATTACTTTAAAACCTTAGGGACACTGGGGCATCTGGATGGCTCAGTCGTTGCGCGTCTGCCTTCGGCTCAGATCGTGATCCCAGGGTCCTGGGATCGAGCCCCTTGGCGGGCTCCCTGCTCGGCGGGAAGCCTGCTTCTCCCTCTCCCACTCCCCTGCCTGTGTTCCTGCTCTCCGTCTCTCTCTCTGTCAAATAAATAAATAAAATCTTAAAAAAAAAAAAAGAATTTAAAAAATAAAATAAAATCTTAGGGACGCCTGGGTGGCTAGGTCGGTTAAGCGGCTGCCTTCGGCTCAGGTCATGATCCCAGGGTTCTGGGATCGAGTCCCACATCAGGCTCTTTGTTCAATGGGGAGCCTGCTTCTCCCTCTGCCTGCAGCTCCCCCTGCTTGTGCTCTCTCGCTCTGACAAATAAATAAAATCTTTAAAAAAATGTTTTAAAAAAATAAACTCTTAAAGAAAAAAAAAATAAATTAAAAAAGGAATAAATAGTACTACTAGAAAATAATAAAGGGGCACCAAGACCTAGTTAATATTCTGGATATCAAGGTACTGTCCTTCAGTTAGGACACATACAGTTTTAAAATATAAAGATCAAGATTCACAGAGCAATAGAAACGTAAAACTCTATCTAAAATTCCTTGTGATATACTTTTAGAATAGGCAAATCACAGGAAAACAATCGCATTTTAGTTATTTAAGTATAGAATCAAAATTTCAAAATTACGTTCTCAGCTCAGAATAGACTAAACTCAATTCCTTATAATGCTATATTTCCAATAAGAAATAGTCATACTACGTGGATTTTTCTTTTGGAAAATGAAGCAAAAGCAAAATCAAACCCACTGGCAGGGACCTCATACACAAACTTTTGATTGGTACATTAACCAAACTGATGTCATTTATATGTAAGCACTGAGACCATGAATCACAGAAAAAGTAAAGTACATTCACTATAAGATACCACAACATCATACACATTTTAAAAGATTTTCAAGTAGCAGTGAAATAAGTTTTTAGGGGTAATTCCTCCCTTAAACCAAAGAACCTGAAAATATCATTACTTGTAAATTCTGACCAACCAGAACTCTCGCAGCATACAAATAAAACTTCGCAGACAGATCTAATAAAAATATCATGAAAAATCTTGACACAGAAAAAGACTCCTAACTTCAATAGGGCTCTCTGGTCCCACAAACTGAATTACACTTTGAAATAAAACACGTTTTCAACATGTGCTGTTGTACTTCCCTCTTGGCAGGAATTAAATTTTAGTAATACACATCCAAGAAACTAAGACTGGTCCCAGCATAAGTTAGCAAAGCATTTTGTTTGCTGAGGTCATCACCTGTGCATTTATTTGCATTTCCTAAGTATTTCCACAAGGCAATAACCAGCATTCTTTCAAATCATACTTTGTAGTACTCATGACATTTTGAACAGTTATAATGCGAATTTATTAGGATAGGCTGCAAAGCAACACAATCATGCTCTGCTAAAATCGACCAAGGGTAATTTCATAACTTTTGCAAGTATATGTTAAATATGATTTTCCTCAACAGAACTTTATTTCGATAGTTTGTAGGCAAATTGTAAAACTGCTAAAGAACCTCCTGAAATTATGATGTGTGTCGTTTATCAATATTGTAGTATTTAATAAAAAGAAGTGCATGTATTTTAATGGAAAAACGAAAATCAACCACATGAAATACTGTTCTTTTAGCATGACCAGTTCCTTTTCTTTAGGATTTCTTTGGTTGGGGTGCCTGGCTGGCTCGGTCGGTAGAGCCTGCAACTCTTGATCTCAGGGTTGTGAGTTCGGGCCCCACACTGGGTGCAGAGATTACTTAAAAATAAAGTCTTGGAAAAGTTTTTTTTCTTTAGGATGTGCTGTTTACAAAGTTAAATTTAAAAATTGTCAAAACAAAAGGAAATCTTACGGTTCAGTAAAGTGTTTGTTAGTAAAAGATTTTACACAAAAGCAAATCATTGCCAGGCAGGGATAAAAGTACCAATTATCAGTTTATTTTCCCTTAAAGAAACATTCAAGAACTTACTTCTCCAACGTCCAGTGGCAGGTTGCAAACAATGAATATATTCTGTAAGTCTCCTCTCAAAAGCCTTGAGATCTAGGTAAAAAGATTTCAATTTTCCAATTAGCCACTCTTACTAGTTTGCAGCCATTAAGATGAAATTTTAGATACTCTAACTGCTTCAGGTCTTACACACCAACTTACATGTATCACTGCACTGTTTACTTCCTTTACTATGACAGCTTTAAGCACTTGACAAAAACATTAGGTTTCTTTAATTCCAATTTCACATATAAGGAAACTGGCTGGTTCACTTTTAGAAGCTTCGTAAAATGGTATGTGGAAAATCAGCAGCAGCCTCAGCCGGCGCCAAAAGCTAGAATTTTGGGGGTTGCAAATAAAAGGATCAAAATCAGGTCGAGTTTTAATTCTGTTGGAACCAAGAACTTTCTATTAGAACAACGTATTCCCTAACATCAAAGTCTTCGAGGGCTGTTTGACCGCAATGACCCAATTCCGATTTCTAGCCCTTATGTTTAATTAATGGCTACGCTTTCCGTCTGGTCTTACTGGATTTCTGATTCGGCTAACGGGTGGGTGTGGACACTCCCCTTTCCTCCCACAGAACGGGTTACAGGTGATCTTCGGGGCACTACCGGAGCTCAAGCTCGGAGGCCTTCTAAAAGGGGCGTCCGAGGTGCTCCTGAGTGAGCAAGGTGGGCTATCATTCCACAGTGCGTCTTCTAAACTTTAAAAGGAGATCAAGAGGCCCTCCCTTACTGTGGCAGTTAACCAGAAACCACAACAGGAATGAGGATACAACTCCCGGGGTTATCGAAATAAAGTGAATTAGCATACACAAACCGCAAAATGCTTGCCAATGAATTAAAGACAAAGTAGCCCAGGCGAGGGGCTCCCGGTCGGAGCTGGGGGATGGGAGAGCTGACGCAACGTCCCCCAGCGCCCGCGGAGGCCGCGCGCGCCGGAACCAGAGTCCGGCCGCCTCCGGGCGCCCCTCGGCCCGGCCCCCGCGGCCCCCGCGGCCCCCGAGGTCCCGGCCCCTTCAGTCCATCCTTCGCGGCCTCCTCTCCCCGGGGCGGGGTCTCCGCGACTCCAGCCCCTCCAGAGCCTCGCCGGCTTCCGGGAGGAGCCCGGGACTGCCCGGGCGACCCAGGAGACCCACTCTACCTTCCGCCTGCTCCAGCGAGTTCATGTCGGGCGGCAGCTCCGGTCACCGCCGCGGTCCCGTCCGCATCGCAGCCCCGCGGCCCCCGCCCGGCCCGCAACGCCAACTCCCACCTCTAACGGCTTCCCTCCGCCCCTCCCCGTCGCACCGCCCCTTGCCTACACCCGCTACGTTCATTGGGCATCTCTGCCGGACCCCACAACTAAGACGGTCTTCTATTGGTTAGCTACTGCACCGGCCTCAGGGCCTAGCGTTGGACGGTCTGCCGGAGGGACCAAGAACTGCCGGCGGCCGGGCTGGTGTAACGCTGGCGCCGCCTCCTGCCCCGGGGAGGAACTGCAGCCTCTCCGAGCCAGCTCACTCAGAAGTATATCCTTCGTTTCCTGTCTGGTTCTTTCATTCCTCAAATATTTGAGCGCCCTTTATCTTCCGGGCAGTGTTCTGATCGCTGACGAGGAGTACAGAAAGGAAGGAGCTAGCTCGCCCCTCTAGGACTCAACGGAGTACAGAACTAATTAGAGCCCAAATCATTGATTTAGGTTAGATTATCTCTTTCTTTGATAACCAAACTCCTTAACCCATTTCTCCCTTGGTTACTTTTTTCTCACGTTACCCAATTTTCCCCAAGTTACCAACTTTCATAAATCTTAAAGAAGGCAAACAAAGGGCGCCTGGGTGGCTCAGTTGGTCAGGCGACTGCCTTCGGCTCAGGTCATGATCCTGGAGTCTCAGGATCGAGTCCCGCATCAGGCTCCCTGCTTAGCAGGGAGTCTGCTTCTCCCTCTGACCCTGCCCCCTCCTATGCTCTCTCTCTCTATCTCATTCTCTCTCTCAAAAAAATAAATAAAATCTTAAAAAAAAAAAAAAATGAGTGCTTACTCCCGAGTGGTTTGGGCAATTAAATGAGACAATAAGTATAAAGCTTGGCATGTGCCTAGCACCCGGGAGGAGAGCCACTATTTAAAAAAAAAAAAAAGGCAAACAAAGTATGAGCCCCAGTACCTAGAACTTAAAAAAAAATCTGTAAGGCACTGACTACATTTATATTTAGTCAAAATGCTTCTTGTTTATTTCCTTGTGGTCATTCATTCATTCAAGAACTATTTATTGCACGATGTTCTAGGCACTGTATTTTATCAGGATACAGTTATGAGCAAGATAGAGGAGATTCCTGTCCTATTATAGCAGGCGATAAACATACAAATAAGTAATGCAACTCTTGATCTTGGGGTCCTGAGTTTGAGTGTGGCGTTAGGTCATAGGCGTACGGTTTACTTAAAAAAAAAAAAAAAGCAAATAAGTAATTGCTTTCAGATAAAGATAGTTGTATGAAGGAACTAACAGGGTAATGCCATACAGTGAGCTAAAGGAGGGGTAAATAAATAAATTTAAGCCCTAAGTCAAACTATCAATTTTCACTTCTTGCTCAATGCTCCATTTCTCCATCTCCAAGTCTTGTTCATCACCTCTCCCTTTGGCACCCAGCACTGAGAATGGTTATTGAGTATCTGTTATAGGCTCTCCTGGGCAAGATCCTGGGGAGATGAGGAGTGAGGCAGACTGATGAATAGGACAAGTACAACGTATTGTGATAAATGGGAGCTTTGCTAACTTGCCTTCAAAAGAGACCTGTTGGGGCACCTGGCTGGCTCAGTAGGTGGAGCATGTGACTCTTGATCTTGGGTTGTGAGTTTGAGCCCCCACATTGAGTGTAGAGATAACTTAAATAAATAATCTTAAAAAAAAAAAAAAAGCCAAAGGGACCTGCTAACTGCAGGTCTTCTGTTTGCCTGATGGGGTATGCAAGTTTCTAGCAAGAGCCTGGGACAACAGAAGGAAGACCAAGGACTATCTCATGGGTGCTCCCTCTCCTCTTTCATTTTCAACTGTGCTCAAATAAATACTGAATGTGTCTTTGAAAGGGTATACATTCTTAGCTTGTCACCAGCATCTACGTGCATGGATTATGGGGGTTAAGAGGCAGTAAGGGAGGAGAGGAAGAAAATGGGCCTCATGGTCAGGTTAAGAAATTTGGAACCCAAGGTATTGGGGAGACCAAAGGATAATAGATTTGTAAAAACATTGTATCAATGAGATTTGGCAAGAAGATAGTCAACCAGTACTTAAGTAATACATGTTCAGGCACTGGGACATAAACTGGGAATGCAAAGATATCTACAACTAACTCTTGCCCTCTGTTAAGAGTAGAGTTCCGTGTAAAAACAAGATAAAACACCAGCTCCTGAAAACATCAGGGATGAGATGAAGATCCACTTTGAAGAGGGAGGTCCAGGACAATAGCTAAAGTTTGTTATATTTTCCTAGGGGGTCTGGCATGACACCTTTTATAGTTCAGGAGTGTTATAGCTCCTTTAAACCCTATACCACAGCTCTGAGTCCAAGAGTGTCTATCAAACCCGTTTCAGAGATGAGTTTATAGATGAGCAGATAAATCGATCAACTCCAGCCCTGTAGCTGGAGTTATTATTGACCTTTCTCTCTCTCTCCTTCTGCAAGGTACATCAGATCACTTAGCAAACCTGTTGGCTCTGCCCTCAACTTATATTTAAACTAAAAACACTACTTCTACTAACTACATCCACTCTGGTCCAGACCATCATATAACCTGGGTTTACTTCAATGATCTCAGCTGTTCCCCTGCTTCTACCCTCATCCCAAGCAGTGGTTTGTGAAATACTGAAACATCACATTATTCTTGTGTTCGGAACCTTCCCATGGCTCCTGAAAGTAACTGCAGTAATAATCTTCATAACTTTTCCATGCCTATACCTTCTAAAATGATTCTGACAAGTTATATGCCTCTTCATACACTTTTATTTTTTAAGGTTTTATTTATTTTTAAAGTAGGCTCTACACCCAATGCGGGGCTCAGAATCACAACCCTGAGACCAAGAGTTGCAAGCTCTACCTACTGAGCCAGCCAGGCACCCCATCCTCATACTTTTTTTTTTTTTTTTAGGATTTTATTTATTTATTTGAGAGAGAGCACAAGCAGGGAGAGGGACAGAGGGAGAGGGAGAAGCAGGCTCCTCTGCTGAGCAGAGAGCCCAACGTGGGGCTCAATCCAGGACCCTGAGATTATGACTCAAGCTGAAGGCAGACGCTTAACCGACTGAACCATCCAGGAGCCCCCTCATACATTTTTATTTATTTTTAAAAATTGGGGCACCTGGGTGGCTCAGTCAGTTGGGCATCTGCCTTTGGCTCAGGACATGATCCCAGGGTCCTGGGATCGAGTCCCACATCGGGCTCCCTACTCAGCGGGGAGCCTGCTTCTCCCTCTGCCTGCCGCTCCCCCTGCTTGTGCTCTCTTTCTCTTGGTCAAATAAATAAATAAAATCTTAAAAAAAAAAAAAAAAAGGTTCTCTTTCTCACCGTCTCCCTCTGCCCCTCCCTCCCCAACCTCCTGTGATTGCACTTTCTCTCTCTCTAAAAAAAAAAAAAAAGATTTATTCTCTCAGAAATTTCTAGTATACAATACAGTATTATTATTGTTATTATTTTTTTAAGTAATAACCCAGCGTAGGGCTCGAACTCAGACCCTGAAATTAAGAGTCCCACGCTCCACTAACTGAGTCAGTCAGGAGCCCCCAATACAGTATTATTACTTATAATTGCCATGCTGTACATCAGATCCCCAGGACTCATTCATCTTATAACTGGACATTTGTACCCTATCCTCAACCCTGCTCCATTCCACCTCCAGCCCCTGCTACTATTTAAACAAATAACTGTCACTGAGGATGTGGAGAAATTGGAACCCTTGTTGGTGGGAATAGAAAATGGTGCAGTTGCTGTGGAAAACAGTATGACAATTCCTCAAAAAATGATCCACATTTGAGGCACCTAGGTGGCTCTTGATTTTGGCTCAGGTCATGACCGCAGGGTTGTGGGACTGAGCCCCATGTCGGGCTCTGCATTCAGTAGGGAGTCTGCTTGTCTCTCTCCTTCTGCTCCTCCCTTGCTCTCTCTCTCTCAAACAAATAAATAACATCTAAAAAAAAAAAATGATTCACAATAGCCAAAAGGTAGAAACAACCCAGGTGTCCATTGACAAATGAAAGAGTGAGCAAAATGTCATGTGTATATATACTTGGAATATTATTCAGCCTTGTGCTCGCTTCGGCAGCACATATACTAAAAAAATTGGAATATTATTCAGCCTTAAAAAGGAAGGAAATTCTGACTTGTGCTATAAGATGGATGAACCTTGATGACCTTACACTAACTGAAATAAGCCAGTCACAAAAAGACAAATACTGTATGTTTCCACATAAACGAGGTACCTAGAGTAGTCCAGTTTATAGAGGCAGAAAGTATCTGGAGATGGATAGAGTTGGTCATTGCACAACAGTGTGAATGTTCTTAATGCCACTGAACTGTATACTTTCAAATGGTTAAGATGAGAATTTTATGTGTATTTTACCAAGATTTCAAAAATAAAAAGGGGTGCCTGGCTGGCTCAGTCGGAAGAGCATGTGACTTGATCTCGGAGTCATGAATTTGAGCACCATGTCAGGTGCAGAGATTACTTAAATAAATAAAACTCAAAAAAATTTTTTAAAAGTATAATAACTGATGTGGGAAACCAAGGCAGAAGAAAAACTATTAAATTTCCTTATCACTCACAGCCCACTGACAAGTCCCTACAACAGGCAGAATGACATTCCTCCAGGAGCTCAGCTGCCTCGATCCTAATACCTTGCTAAGGGCAAAAGGCAATCTTAGCCTGACAGCCCCCCCACGCACCCCACCCCTGCCCAGGATCTTGTAAGTCTATTTTAACATATTTAACAAATTCTTTTGGAAACTTCCTTTATCTCTACCAACCCCCCACCCCAAGATATATGTTGGCAGTCATCCCCCAAGCATATGGCCCACCGATATACATCTGAAGGGTCTCATGACGAAGGTTTTCTTAGTAATAAATGACCCTTTCCCAACAATAGCTAGCCCCTTCAAGGTCCTGGAAATCTTGCTTCCAAAATTCCTTAGAGACTTACGCTATCCCTAATCCCCTCCCAACTTGAAAATATATAATGGGCCACTCCTCAAGACCCCGGTGCTGCTCTTCCTGCCTACGGGTCCTGTCCCCGTGCTTTAATAAAGTCACCTTTTTGCACCAAAGACATCTCAATAATTCTTTCTTGGCCGTCGGCTTCGAACCCTAATGTCTTTCCTACATCATATGGCTCCCGAACGTGGGGCTTTGAGTCTAGTCTCATCTAGACTCTGAGCCTCGGTGCAAAGTTGGTATGAGTACTTTTTCTCCTCTTCCTTCACTCTCATTCCAGGGGCTCTTCAAGGAGTGTGGTCTTACTGGAACACTTTCATGCCGATTGCTCAGGCTGCAATCCTCTAGCCCGTGGCTACTCTACGGGGAGGAGAAAGCCTGCCTTTCTGGCTGGAAGTTAGTACCCTGTCCGGGATGGTAATAAGACCCAGAAACTTGATGCCCTCTCTTTATTCCTGTCCTTAGACAAAGTTGTCTGTCTTGGGCATAGGACAGCCACCTAAGTCACCAGGATGGCTGCCAATCTTAAGACTCCTGTGTGAGGTTCCCTCCTGATTGATCTAATGTGATCCCCTTCACATCCCTGGCCTAGCCGCTTCTCGCCCCGGGACCTCCACTGGGAGCCGGCCGAAACCAGTACCCGATGGAATTAAAACCCAACCGGGGATCGTTTCCTAGGGAAGCTGGCTGTAAGGACTACAAGTGTTGGAATGTCACTTAGACCATGATGGATTTCCATCTTTACTGTTTTCCATCGATGTCCTCTATTAACTACTTAAATTACAAAATTCGATAATTTCCCCCTTGTAAGACTTTTCTAGTGTTTTCCATGGGTTAAAAATGGCAGGGCAGTACCCAACTGTCAGGCCATGTGATGGCTCGGCATGGGTATTTCAGTCCATTCACCAGGCACCCATCGGCAGCCTAGGATATGATGCCAGCATCCCTCCTACGGGGCCTTTTATTACGGCAATAATGTCTTCAGGGGAAGGCAGGATGGTGATCAATAGCGAGTCGGATTCTTTGTTTGAGGGACGCCTCTGCTTTTGACACACAGGAACCTCTGACATATCCGTGGGACGCCACCTGGGAGTTGGGGGGAATTTGGTAATGGACCTTCTTTACTTTTCTGGGTGCATGGCCTCAGTACTAGGCTTCTTAGGTTCCCAAGGACTCTCCCTTGGGTGCCTTTTTTTTTTTTAAGAGGGAGGGAGAGAGAGTGAGAGAGAAAGAGAGAGAGAGGAGGAGGAGAGGGAGAGGGACAAGCATACTTTGTGCTGAGCGCAGAGCCGGACTCGGGGCTCGATCTCATGACCCTGAGATCATGACCTGAGCTGCAATCAAGAGTTGGACGCTCAACTGAATGAGCCACTGAGGCACCCCTTGGGGTGTCTTTTAACCCACTGGAAACAATTGGATTGCAAAATTTAGGAAAGGACTCATCTCCTGTAACATTGCATGGCCTCAGTAGGATCCGTCAGTTAGATCTCATCTGCAGGAAACAGGGCAGAAAGTGTTTGCCTGAATGTGTCTGGCTAGTAAACCCCCTCCTGACCTATTGGATGATAATTATCTAAACAGGCCTCCTCGGGTGCCTGGGTGGCTCAGTCGTTAAGTGTCTGCCTTCGGCTCAGGTCATGATCCCAGGGTCCTGGGATCGAGCCGCATCGGGCTCCTTGCTCAGCGGGAAGCCTGCTTCTCCCTCTCCCACTCCCCCTGCTTGTGTTCCCTCTCTTGCTGTGTCTCTCTCTGTCAAATAAATAAATAAAATCTTAAAAAAATAAATAAATAAACAGGCCTCCTCCAAATAAACCCACGTTGCTGAAGGAAACACAGGTCCTCCCTAGCAAAGCGGACTCTGACTCTCTCTTTGTCTCTCTCAGTTCCTTCTCCTCATTGTTGTGGGGACTTCTCCCTCGCTTGTTTCCCAGCTTAATGGTTATAACTGGAGCCAACTGTGCTTAGTCTCCCTCGGCACGGGGACTTTAAGGAATATTCCCAAGCAGCTGCCAAAACTCCCTTTGTTTCGGGAAAGTTCCCTGTCTTCTCTGGCCTGACATGGACTGTCTATTCCCCCTTGTTGGCAGGAAAACATGGTGTCTGCGTCTCTGTTGGAGCTGATGAGCTCTAGACCCTGGAACCCTTTCTCTGCCTTCTGGCAGCACTTTGCCTCTTCTGTTTCCCCCTCCCCTTTCTCCTGTTTCTGCACCAGCTGGCTTCTGTACCATCCTCCGTGCCTCAGGCACCATGGCTGCTTCTTCCCTCGCTGTCAAGGATCAAGAAGAGCACCCCCTGGACTAACACCACCCACTCCAGATTTCCCCGCCAGGGTCTCAGGTAAAGATTGACAATGGGGAAGACCCAGGTGGAACATAATTCAGTATGTAAATTAAGTTAAGGTTGTTCGTTTAATTAAGATAGACGTGTCTTTAAAATTATCAGCACTAAATGTGAAACTTTCATTCTATCAAGGTTCGGGGAAGGTCAAATAAGCACATATTATCTCTGTTGCAGTTTGTTAGCGAAAAGGTGACTTAAAAGGATGGTTAATCTTGTCCGTCTCAAAGTTTTCAAAGGGTAATTAAGATAGCGTTCGAAGTCTTTGGGAACCGGAAACTAAAGTTTTGCTTGGATAGTAAATGGGATTAAATTCCTTGGACATCTAGGTCTTTTCCTAATAGGGTAAAGTGCTAAAGCATTGATTACTGGATAGAGGTTTGTGCTTTTGACTTCTTATTACAAAAAACTAAGGATTTTTGGGTCTGTTGGTAAACATGCTTTGTGCTTAACTGGTTCATAAATTTGCCATCTAAAGAATTCTGGTAAAAAAAAAAAAAAAGAATTCTGGTGTGAGGTGCTTGGGTGGCTCAGTCAGTTAAGCGTCTGCCTTTGGCTCAGGTCCCGATCCCAGGGTTCTTTTTTTTTTTTTTTTTAAGATTTTACTTATTTATTTGACAGAGAGAGAGACAGCGAGAGGGAACACAAGCAGGGGGAGTGGGAGAGGGAGAAGCAGGCTTCCCGCTGAGCAGGGAGCCCGATGCGGGGCTCGATCCCAGGACCCTGGGACCATGACCTGAGCCGAAGGCAGACGCTTAACGACTGAGCCACCCAGGCGCCCCACAGGTACTCAAAATCTTTAAGATCAAAACTGAAATGGGTAAGAATTTCCAGAACTAACTAAAAGCTGCATTCAAATTGAACAAGAATTAATAACATGGGACTAAATGAACTAAAGAGATGATTACAGTTTTGTGACTCTTGTTTGAAACATTGCTGGTTCTCTAATGTTTGCTCTTCCAGATTAAGTAAACTTTCTCGTAAGATATCTATGACTTACAGAAACGTGATAAAGTATTCATTTGTGAACAAATTGAACCATTTAATTTTTCTCTCTACCTGAACCCTCTGAAATTAAAAAGGTCTCAGTAAACATTCTTTCTTCCATGGCGATCATAGTCATGTGCATAAGTTCAATGAGAATCTGCTCTCCTTGTAACAGGACACCATTGGAAATGTTGGTTGTTTTACCAAGGCTTTGACTGGAATGTCATATTTGAGAGAGATATGCATAGACTCAGATATGACCAAAGTTTTAAGGAACTAAGGTTGACTTTATGAAGCCTGGAGCCATAAAGCCCTTTGGAACTGTTGGCCTGACATTTGCTTACAGGTTCCCAGCAGCCTCACCAGGTGAGTAAAGAATGTCACCTCCTGGCAGGTGCAGGAAACTCAGGATATATTGGAGACCTCATAAAGAGGAATCCACCCACATCTACAGGTATTGCAGGCATGTCTGATGGCAAGCACTTGGCTTGGCTTCCGGCCTGGAGAGGCTACTAAGAGTTCAATCTAGAGATTCTTTATAAAAGTTCCAGCAAAGCAGAGTCTAAAAGAGCTATATGATCTCACTATTCTTGCTGGCTTATGTAAGTCATTAGGCCAAGTTTGTTAAAACTGGACTTGTTTTTCAAATAAAGTAGTCCTGATTTGGCTATCTCTGATTAAAAATGAGGGTTATTTTAGAGAGAAAAATTATGTTTCAATAACACACCTTTGTGGATGTTGAATTCTAGAGCTGATTGTCTTTAAATGTTTGTGGTTTACCTAAGATAGACAACTTGAGGTAAACTTCAGAGAAATTACCACAGTAGCTCATGTATAGACAATCTTCTTGCTTGTTATTCTGTGGGGATAATAACAGGACCCCATGGCCACACGATTATTTGAACAACTGGGAGATGGGATCGATTCCCCAATGATTGTATAACTCAACTAGCAGCTTGACCCATTCTATGTGGCTGGGATGACGAAATTTTTTCCTAAAAGCCAGAGCATACCCACTCTCTGGGGTTAACTATGGACTTGTGGAGATAATGATGACCCCACTTTTCCTATGATCAGACTGGATGATGCACTTAGGGATGCCCTTATGTCCTGAAACAAGTCTTCTCCCACTTGCCAGTGATTCCTCATAATTAAGATATTGTTAAGGCTGGACCTCAGACAAAGAAGGCTTCTTTTTTTTTTTTTTTAAAGATTTTATTTATTTGACAGAGAGAGACACAGTGAGAGCAGGAACACAAGCTGGGGGAGTGGGAGAGGGAGAAGCAGGCCTCCCGCCGAGCAAGGAGCCCCGTGCGGGGCTCGATCCCAGGACCCTGAGATCACGACCTGAGCCGAAGGCAGACGCCTAACGACTGAGCCACCCAGGTGCCCCCAAAGAAGGCTTCTTGATGGTATTATCCCTTAGTCTTATTTATCCTAAAAGCCACCTCTGTTGATGTACGATTGCAAACAAAGTCTTTAGCCAAGCATACAACAGTTCTCCTGGTAGGTGCCTCAAAGCTCACTATGGGACAGTCCCTGAGTGTAATGACTTCACATCAGGTCCAGAGTGTCTTAGAAACCAAAGGCCACCAATGGATGATGGGAGACTGACTTATTAAATACCAGGCTACACTTATAGATAGATATGCCTGAAATAATACTTGAAACCTGTCAAACTTTAAATCCAGCTAACCTTATGCCTGGACCTGACCATCATCCTTCTATAGAGCATAACTGTTCAGAGGTTATTGATCTTGTTTATGCTAGTCGACCAGATTTAAAAGATGCCCCTATTGAAAATACAGATGACAGTTGGTTTACTGATGGCAATAGTTTTATGGAAAAAGGAATAAGAAAAGCTGGGTAAGCTATAGTGCTCACTTGTGCTTTGCAATCACCAAAGCATTAAAAATTATTTATTCTGACTCCAAATACGCTTTCCTAGTCTTACATGCTCACGGAGCAATTTGGAAGAAAAGGGGATTATTATCAAGCCATAATTCCCCAATCAAATAGGGGTTTGAAATTATTACTCTTCTTAAGACTGTATACCTACCTAAGGAGGTAGCTGTAATTCACCTCATAGGACATCAAACGATATGACCTTAGGATCTAGAGGAAACAATTTGGTAAACCGTGCAGCCAAGCACGTAGCACAAAATAAACAAATATTAAGTCTTAGAGAAATTGTCGATAGATTTGGACTCCTGTGTCCCTACAAAGTAACAACGGACTGTCTTTTATTACACAAACTCAAAAGATGGCCCTCCAAAACTGAATAGCCCTTGATACCTTGACTGCAGTTAAAGGGGCCCAGAATTATATGACTATCTCCTAATGGGACCCTAATGGCTATGCGGCTCTAACTTGTGTTCATGGCTTCCCCCAGGCTGGACAGGCCCCTGTACTCTGGGTTTTGCCTAGATGCACGGATGCATTATTAAAACCGTTCTCAACCTGGTCAACCTTCCAAATTTAAAATGATGTTGGACACGTTCTGTGTCTCATTGGTATGACCAACTAACATCCATCTTTGTTCCCTCTTTGGGACTGGAGGGTGTTGTTTGGCACATGGAAGCTCTTAATGAGTACAGGTCAAAGCCCTAAGTGATACTCAAAAGAGCATTTCTCTACTAAACACTGAACTAACGCAAATGCTTAAAGCAGTTTTACAAAATAGAATGGCATTAGATGTTTTAACTGTTACCAAAGTGAAACGTGTGCTATTATAAAAACAAAATGCTATGTATATGTTCCAGATTATGACAAAAAATTCTGGGATTCTGACATGAATACTCAAATTGGAGCTTTATTTTATTTTATTTTATTTTAAGACTATTTATTTATTTGACAGAAAGAGAGAGATAGAGACAGAGCACAAGCAGGGGGAGCGGCAGGTAGGCAGAGGGAGAGGGAGAAGCAGACTCCCCACTAAGCAGGGAGCCCGATGTGGGGCTCAATCCCAGGATCCTGAGATCATGACCTGAGCCGAAGGCAGCTGCTTAACCAACTGAGCCTCCCAGGAGCCCCGCAAATTGGCGCTTTAAACAATCTCTCTCTTTCCTTTAGTGATTAGTTAAACTCCTGGACTGGAAGACGATTTTTTGTCAACTACCAAAGGACTCTTATTCAGGCTTCTCTTCCTTTTTGTTACACTAATCATGTTTTGCTGTTTTCTCCCATGTCTCTCCACTTGGTGCCAAGACTCCTTTGCTGCCATAACTTCAAGCGGACAGATGATCCTTCCCACTCAGGAAGATCCACACATGCAATCTCCCTTGGATTCAGCTGCCTCTGCCTTTTTATTTATTTATTTATTTTTAAAGATTTTATTTATTTATTTGACAGAGAGAGACACAGCGAGAGAGGGAACACAAGCAGCGGGAGTGGGAGAGGGAGAAGCAGGCTTCCCACTGAGCAGGGAGCCCGATGTGGGGCTCGATCCCAGGACCCTGAGATCATGACCTGAGCCGAAGGCAGACGCTTAACGGCTGAGCCACCCAGGCGCCCCTGCCTCTGCCTTTTTAATTCCTATATCTGTATCAGCCCTAATTGACCAATGCTGACCCATATGTAGGGACGTCTCTACGCCCCTATTCAGCAGGAAGAATTTACAGATGAGACCTTCGACCCTCAGCAACCTTAAAGATTTAAGGGTCAAAATTGTTCACGGGGGAATGATGTGGGAAACAAAGGCAGAAGAAAAATTATTGAATTTCCTTACTACTTAGACCCATTGGCAAGTCCTGGAAAAAGGCAGCGTGACCTTCCTCTAAGAACTCACTGCCTCCATGTTGACACTTTGCTAAGGGCAAAGGCAATTCTAGCCCGACCCCCTGACCCTCCCATCCTGTAAGCCTACTTTAACATATAAAAATTCCTTTGGAAACTTCTTTTATCTCTAAACCCTCCAAGAGACGTGTTGGTAATCATCCCCCAAGCATGTGGCCCACTGATATACATCCAAAGGGTCTCATGACAAAGGTTTTCTTAGACTATAATAAAATGACCCTTTCCCTGTAATAGCTAGCCCCCTCAAGGTCCTGGAAACCTTGCTTCCAAAATTCCTTAGAGACTTAAGCTATCCGCAACCCCCTCCCAACTTGAAAGGATATAATGGGCCACTTCTTAAGACCTGGGTGCAGCACTTTCTGCCCACGGGTCCTGTAAAATCACCTTTTTGCACCAAAGACGTCTCAAGAATTCTTTCTTGGCCATCGGCTTCGAACCCTAATGTCTTTCCTAAATCAGTAACCTATCATCAAAAAATACTGTATTGCTCTCTCACTGGATTAGGTCCTTCTTAGGACTGTGGCAACTTCCTCTTTTGCAAAAGGATTTCTTACTCTGTCCTTAGAGCCTTCTCACCTCCTGAGTTTCTGGAAAATGTATCAAAAAGTTTTTAGTAAGAGTTATCACATGAAAGCTAATTTTATGTGGTCTTTTTTCACTTATAGACAACTTGCTTAACTCAACACACTCAAAAACAACTGGGAAACATTGTAATGTTAGGAAATTTAAATACCTCTTTGCTAATTCTTTTGCTAATGGTTTTTGAAAAGTAAAAAAGCTTTTATCTTATAACACACCTTAAATATATTTTCATCAGAAGCTGGAAGGAACTGATCGAACTTATTTAATTTTTTTTTTTAAGATTTTATTTATTTATGAGAGAGAGAGAGAGGATGAGCAGGGAAAGGGGTAGAAGGAGAGGGAGAAGCAGGCTCCCCACTGAGCAGGGAGCCTGATGTGGGGCTTGATCCCAGGACCCTGGGACCATGAGCTGAGCCGAAGGCAGACGCTTAACCGACTGAGCCATCCAGGCAGCCCTGAACTTATTTAATTTATAGACATTCTTCACCGTCTACTCTAATTGCCCAAACCGGTCTTCATCGTAAAACCAATCAGTGAAATCACACTTTGTTTCTGCCAGAAACGTTACTTCCTTTTTCAGTGCAAATCCCTGAGAAAATCAACAGGAGCCAAAATTGCTTGTATCCAAAACAGTACTTCACTCTAACAGAAATACGTACAAGACAAGAAAGCCAGGAGTGTAGGATGGATTTAATGTGCCTTGTTTTAGGAGGCTTCCGAGGTGCCCCATTTCAAATGAGGGGTCCTGGGGGCACCCGGTTGGCTCAGTCAGTAGAGCATGCGACTTTTGATCTCAGGGTTGTAGAGATTACTTTAAAAAAAAATCTTTAATTAAAAATAATATATATGGTGCCCTGATTGTCGTGTCCCCCCCCCCCCCCCCCCCCCCCCCCCCCGTCTTTTCCCTGCCAGGGCCCTGCTCCATTGTTAATTCAGAGTGGCTGGAGATGTGGCTTTGTTTTGTAAAGTGAGCTTTGGGGGGGTGGGGTGGGTGCCGGAGAGGAGAACCACAGTCCCAGAGCAAGGGAATGGGCTTCCAGGTTCTTTGGAGCTTCCCTCCCTCGCTGTCTCAGTCTGAGGGCTAGGGGACCTCTCAGAGGACATGCATTAACTTGGATCCTCCCCCAAACCTGCTGTTTATCCATCTTCACCATTTTAGCAAACAGCCCAGCATCGGCTGGGTGTTCAGCCAAGAACCAGTGGGTCATCTTTGATTTCTCTCCTGTCCCCTCCCCCAACACTCCTTAAGCCCACCCATCAAGTCCCATCACTTTTTTTTCCAAATTGAATCCCAAATTTTCTCACTTCTCACCTCCACCTCTACCACCCAAGTCCGGGCCACCGTCACCCTTGCCTGGAAGATTGCAAGGTCCTCTCAACTGTCTTCCTTTCTCCTGCTTCCCGTAGTGCTAGTCTTCCTCCGGACTGTAGCCAGAAGGGTCCTGTACCTCCCTTATGTAAAACTTTCCATTGCTTTCCTTTGCACTTAGCATAAATTTGAATAATATTACTTACAAGGGTGACCAACTTGTTCTGGGCCAAACCAGGACAACGGATCACTCTCACGGCTCGGCTTGGTGGGCTCTGAACCTGACAGCCTCCATGCCTACTTCTCACAAGACTTTCCTGCCACCTCCGTCCCCTCCCCCATTCCCTCACTTCTCTCTTTGTGTTTAGTTGGCTCCAATCACGTGGGCTCTTTGTTGTTCCTTGAGAGGCACATGTGTCTCAGGACCTTTGCACTGCTCTTCCCTCTCTGTGGAACTCTTTTGCCCTTGGCTTGCTCTTGCATGTTGGCTTCAGCTCAATGTTCCCTCCTCAAAGAGGCCTTGGATCACTCCAGCTTTTACCATGATTTTCAGGCCCCCACCTCTCCCTAGTTACTCACTGTGGAATGTGAAGCTCTCTGTGCTTCACATTTTTTCCCACAAAATGAAGACAGGCATTATGCCCAAAGGGCTGGAGTGCTGGGTACAATGAGATACCCCTTGCTTGGGTCTCAAATCACTGCTGAAACACAGTAAATGCTTCATAGCAACCGTGATTATTGCCCTGTCCTGTTTTCTTCGGAGCACCGGTCAATATTCGATACAATCACATTTATATAATTACTAATTTCATGTTTATTGTATGCCTTTAACTAGGATGTGAGCTGCATTCAGGTGAAGATCAGGTTTATGTCCTTCAGTGCCTAGAATAGTTGCCTGGCACATATCAAAAGCTCAAGACCTGTGAAATGTGAATGAAGTTCGATGTTTGCTCACAATGTGAGTGTACCTAATGCCACCCAGTTGTACACTTAAAAATGGCTAAAATGGTGTATTTTACCACAGTAAGAAGATGTACACTCATGCCACATAACACACGTTTGATAGCTTTGTTAATTATAAAAAAAGAAAATGGAATGACGCTAAGTCAGAGCATCCTAGGAATGGTTAGCCCCTTTCTGAGGGGGCAGTTTGGGATTGCAGTTTTCAGGGACTTTTTTTTTTTTTTAACATAACACTCCACCTTTTCATTAGGCTCATCAGCATGCATGCCCTCCTGGGGAGGTGAGCGGAGGTGGGGACAGGAAATCCCGGGAGTCCTGCCTCCGAGGTTGAAGGCCCTGAGAAGAATCTGGCTTTCTTCATGTAGTGCTTTTGGGGACCCCTCTGCAGGCTGAGCTCTACACACGGGTTTTGTCACTTTTCCATGGACAGAGTTTTTGCAGCCGATCAGTAAGTACTGTGCCACTTACCCGCTGCTTGATCTCAGGTAAGTTACCTGGGCTTCCTCTGCTTCTGTTAATAACAATAAGAAAAGCTCTCTTACAGGGTTGGTGTGCAGGCTGAGCGCGATAAAGCATGCAAAATGCTTAGAGAAGTCCCAGCCTGTTCATAGTAAGTGTTATGGAAATGTTAGCTATTAATATTTTTATTATCCACCCAGTTACTTAAGCCAAAAATCTAGTTGTTCATGCCCTTTCTTTCCCCCATTTTCAGTCTTCAGAATGGATCTTAGAGCCATTCACTTTTTCTTCTAAATATTCTCAAGTTTTGACTTTCCTTCTCGTCTTCAGCTTGTTCAGAGACATATCCAATGTCTCTTCGTTTCTGTGTGGTCTACCAGTTGTTCCAGCGCCATTTACTCTTAGCTCATCCTCTTCCTTGTTGGTCTGCCTGGATAGTGCTGTGCTCTAACAAGTTTCTATATCTGCAAGGGTCTGTCTTTGGAGTCTGTTCCATTGGCCAATCGTTACTGATTTTCCTTCCTCATTCCTTATGGGCACCCCATCAGCAAGTCCATCCTACCTCTGAAACACTTTTCAAATCTGTCTTCTCCGTGCATTGCCACACCACCATCATTTCTCAGAGACAATCGCAATGGCTCCGATCTACTGCCTACCCTCCCCTTTCCCTATGGAACTCCCCTACCTCCGGCCATTCTCCTAAGTGATGTAGGAAGGACGTTAGAGGTTTGAAGCTGATGGCCAAGAAAGAATCCTTGAGACATCTTTGGTGCAAAAAGGTGGTTTTATTAAAGCACGGGACAGGACCCGTGGGCAGAAAGCTGTACCAGGGTCATGAGGAGTGGCCCATTATATCCTTTCAAGTTGGGAGGGGGTTAAGGATAGCTTAAGTCTGTAAGGAATTTTGGAAGCAAGGTTTCCAGGACCTTGAGGGGGCTAGCTATTGTTGGGAAAGGGTCATTTTATTATCATCTAAGAAAACCTTAGTCATGAGACCCTTCGGATGTATATGAGTGGGCCACATGCTTGGGGGATGATTGCCAACATGTATCTTGAGGGGGGTAGAGATAAAGGAAGTTTCCAAAGGAATTTTTATATGTTAAAGTAGACTTACAGGGTCTTGGGGGTAGGGCTAAGATTTCCTTTTGCCCTTAGCAAAGTATCGATATCCAGGCAGTTGGGTCTCTAGAGGAATATCCCTCTGCCTGTTCCAAGGACTTGTCAGTGGGCAGTGAGGAAATTTAACAATTTTTCTTCGGCCTTTGTTTCCCACATCACTTAGTGCAATCCAAGATACCACTTTCCTCTTTTAAAATGACACAATGTTTGATACGTACAAAAATATAGAAGGACCGCATGTGGAGGTTAAGAAGCATGACCAAAGAACAATCTCTCTGAGCCCACCTCACTACCTAGGAAATGGAGCAGTAGTAAATCCTTTAATGTCCTGAGTGTCCTCAACATTCCTGGGAACTTGTTTTTTTTTTTTTTTAATTGTTCTTTTAAAACTATTCCTTTGCTTTCTTTTATCTATCTGTCTGTCTATCTATCTATGTATCTATCTATGTATCTATCTATCTATCTATCTATCCAAGTAATCTCTACACCCAACGTTGGGCTTGAACTCATAACCCGGAGATCAAGAGTTTCATGCTCTTCTGACTGACCCAGCCAGGCACCCCCCCCATGCTTTCTTTTATAGTTTTACCACATATATATGTATTCCTAAGCAATTTATTATTTCCTTTTGGTTGTAAATTTTACAAAAATAGTGTCATGTTGTGAATAATCCTCTGAGAATTGGTTGGCTTATTTACCAGAACTAATTCTAAGATCCATTTGTGTTGATGCATATAGCTACTGGACAGTCATTTCTGTTGCTACTTAGTAATCTAATGTAGGATCCATTATTTATTCCTGTTACTACTGATAGACATTTTGATTGCTACTTTCTCTTTTCTCTCTTATTCCTATAATGAACAATGCTTGTACATGTCTCCTGGTGCACTCCTATAGGGGTTTCTTCCAAGTAGTGGCCTTCATTTTTCCCCCTCTATTCCTCTCCGTGCTTTGTCATGACCCAGTACACATAGACACATATATTTATCCTGCTTTTGGTGATGCACCTTCACATTTTCTATACTATTCTATTTCATTTTTTTAAAAAGGTTTTATTTATTTGAGAGAGAGAGAGTAAGAGAGAGAGCATGAGCAGGGGGAGAGGCAGATGGAGAAGAAGAAGCAGGCTCCCTGCTGAGGAGGGAGCCCCATGAGATCCCAGGACCCCAGGATCATGACCTGAGCCGAAGGCAGACGCTTAACCAACTGAGCCACCCACGTGCCCCTCAATTTATTTATTTATTTATTTATTTATTTATTTATTTATTTATTTTTAAAGATTTTATTTATTTATTTGACAGAGAGACACAGCGAGAGAGGGAACACAAGCAAGGGAAGTGGGAGAGGGAGAAGCAGGCTTCCCGCAGAGCAGGGAGCCGGATGTGGGGCTCGATCCCAGGACTCTGGGATCATGCCCTGAGCCAAAGGCAGATGCTTAATGCCTGAGCCACCCAGGCGCCCCTCAATTTTTTTTTTTTAAATAAGCTCTAAACCCAATGTGAGGCTTGAACTCATGACCCCGAGTCGTATGCGCTACCAACTGAACCAGCCAGGTCCCCTATTTTTAATTAAAAAGGTTTATTAATTAAAAATAAATATTTTATTTATCTTAGAGAGAGAGAAAGAGCATGAGTGGGGAGAGCATAGGGGGCAGAGGGGGAGGGAGAGGGAAAGGGAGAGAATCCCAAGCAGATTCCCTGCCAAGCTCTGGAGCCCAACTTGCATGCAGAGCTTGATCCCAATACCCTGAGATCATACCTTGAGCTGAAACCCAGAGTGAGAAACTCAACTGACTGAGCCGTCCGGGCATTCCTCTTATTTTTAATTTTTTGAGGAACCTCCAATACCATCTTCCATAGGGGCTTCACCAATTTCCATTCCTACCAGGAGTGCATAAGAGTTCCATTTTCCCCACATCTATACTTGTTATTTCCTGTCTTTTGATACTAGCCATTCTCACAGATGTGAGGTGATATTTCACTGTGGTTTTGATTTGCATGTCCCAGATTAGTGACGTTAAACATCTCATCTAGCTGTTGGGCATCTGTATCTCTCTTTGGAAAAATGTCTATTCAGATCCTCTACCTATTTTTATTTATTTTATTTTTATCTTTAAAAAGATTTTATTTATTTATTTGAGAGACAGAGAGGGAACCCAAGCTGGGAGGAGGGGCAGAGGGAGAGGGAGAAGCATACTCCCCACTGAACAGGGAGCCCGATGCGGGACTTGATCCCAGGGCCCTGGGATCATGACCTGAGCCAGAGGAAGACGCCTAACCGACTGAGTCACCTAGGCGCCCCCCCCGATTTTAAAAAATACTTATTTAAGTAAATTTTACACCCAATGTGGGGCTCTAACTCATGATCCTGAGATCAAGAATTGTAGTCACATGCCCTTCTGACTAAGACAGCCAGGTGCCTTGCTCTACTTAATTTTTTTTTTAATTTTTTTTTTTTAAGATTTTATTTATTTATTTGAGAGAGAGAATGAGATAGAGAGAGAGCATGAGAGGGGGGAGGGTCAGAGGGAGAAGCAGACTCCCTATTGAGCAGGGAGCCCGATGCAGGACTCGATCCTGGGACTCCAGGATCATGAACTGAGCCGAAGGCAGTTTCTTAACCAACTGAGCCACCCAGGCGCCCCAATTTTTTTTTTTTAAAGATTTTATTTATTTATTTGAGAGAGAGAGAATGAGAGAGAGCACATGAGAGGGGGGAGGGTCAGAGGGAGAAGCAGACTCCCTGCCGAGCAGGGAGCCCGATGCGGGATTCGATCCAGGGACTCCAGGACCATGACCCGAGCCGAAGGCAGCCGCCCAACCAACTGAGCCACCCAGGCGCCCAATTTTTTTTTTTTAATTAAGTAGGTTCCAAGCCCAGCGTTCCATGCCTAGCCCAATGCGGGGTTTGAACTCATGACCCTGAGATGGAGACTTGAGCTGAGATCAAGAGTCGGATGCTTAACTGACTGAACCACCCAGGCGGCCCTCTATTCATTTTTAACCAGATTTTTTCCCATTGAGTTGTGTGAGTTCTTCATATATATTTTGGACATTAACCCTTTATCAGATATATGATTTGCAAATATTTTCTCCCACTCCATAGGTTGCCTTTCCATTTTATTGATGTTTTTCTTTGCTTTACAGGAGCTTTTTAATTTGATGTAGTCCCACTTGTTTCTTTTTGCTTTTGTTGTCTTTGCCTTTGGCATCAACTCCCAAAAAAATCATTGCCAAGACTGATGTCAAGGACCTTACTTCTTATGTTTTCTTCTAGGAGTTTTATGGTTTCAAGTCTTAATATTCAAACCTTTAATCCATTTTGAGTTGATTTTTGTGTGGTGTAAAATAGTGGTCCAGTTTCATTCTTTCACATGTGGCTGTCCAGTTTTCCCAACACCATTTCATGAAGAGGCTATTCTTTCCCCATTGTACATTCTTGGTTCCTTTGTCATAAATTAATTGACTATATATGCATGGGTTTATTTCTGGGCTCTATTCTGCTAGCTCTTCATTTTTTTAGATCTTCATTAGAAGATCCTTCAATAATGATTTGTCTTTTCTCCGTAGGGTGGATTTAAGAGAGGGTTGTAAAAAAATGTAAATTAGATCTTCTCCCTTCCCTGGTTATAACTTGATAATGGCTTTCCATTGCCCTTGAAATAAAGCCCAAATTCTTTACCTGAATACATACAACCTGGCCCTGTCTATCTCTTCAATTTTATCTTATAAAACTGGCACCCTCACCCAGAGCTGGCTGGTGTCACGGGCTTCTGGTCGGTTCCTCTTGCTTACCTCAAGGAAGTTGCAATAGTCAGTCAGTGTTTCCCCTCTGCTAGGAAGGCTTTCCATTGCCCCACTGTCTACCTGCTGCCTGGCTAGCATCCAGCTCAAATCTCTATTTCATAGAGACCATTTTTGAACATCCTACTCAAAATCATTCAGTTATGCCCTTTCATAGCCAGAGAGAGTGCCCTGTTGTTTTCCCTTCCAACTCTATTGTCTTTGGTAGTTGTTTGGTTCATTGTCTGTCTGTGTGAGGTCTGGTTTCTTTCTTTTTTTTTTTTTTAATTTTTTTCTTTAAGATTTTATTTATTTATTTGAGAGAGTGGGAGAGAGAGCACAAGCAGGGGGAGCAGCAGAGGGAGAGGGAGAAGCAGGCTTCCCACTGAGCAGGGAGCCCGATGCGGGGCTCGATCCCAGGACCCTGGGATCATGATCTGGGCTGAAGGCAGACGCTTAACCGACTGAGCCACCCAGACGCCCCCTGAAGTCTGGTTTCTTGAACAGCCTGCAAGCTCCCTGAGAGACCTTGGCTTGTTGGCTCACTATGGCACCTGGTGCATTGTTTAGCACATAATGTATGCTCAGTAAATAAGTGTCAAAGGACCAAAGGAAAGAAGAGAGGAAGGGAGAGAGGGACTTCTATCCTATAGCTTGGAAAGCAGAAACAAAGCCAAATAAGGGATGCAAGGGGTAAAAGTGGGCTGGGTTTCAAGAAGGTAGTAGAGGGGCGCCTGGCTGGCTCAGTTGGTAGAGCATGCGATTCTTTTTTTTTTTTTTTAAGATTTTTATTTATTTATTTGACAGAGAGAGAGATAGCGAGAGCAGGAACACAAGCAGGGGGAGTGGGAGAGGGAGAAGCAGGCTTCCTGCCGAGCAGGGAGCCCAATGTGGGACTCGATCCCAGGACCCTGGGATCATGACCTGAGCTGAAGGCAGACGCTTAACGACTGAGCCACCCAGGCGCCCGAGCATGCGATTCTTGACCTTGGGGTCCTGAGTTCAAGACCCATGTTGGGTGTAGAGTTTAGTTAAAAAAAAAAGGTAGTGGAGTATAGGCCTTGATGGTTATGGGTTTTAAAAATCACGTCGCTGGGGCGCCTGGGTGGCTCAGTTGGTTAAGCGACTGCCTTGGCTCAGGTCATGATCCTGGAGTCCCAGGATTGAGACCCGCATTGGGGTCCCTGCTCAGCAGGGAGTCTGCTTCTCCCTGTGACCCTCCCCCATCTCGTGCTCTCTCTCTCATTCTCTCTCTCAAATAACTAAATAAAATCTTTAAAAAAATCATGTCATTTATGCAATATGGAATATATTATAGTTGTCAAAGCTTCAAATGATACAGAAATATAAGGAATATACATTTAAGTTTCTCTTCACCACCCCCTCTTCAAACCCATGCCCCATCTCCAGGGTAGCCACATTTATCGCTAGTTTGGTAAATATCTTTATAGCTCTTTTTTTTTTTTTTTAAGATTTTATTTATTTATCTGACAGAGAGAGAGACACAGCGAGAGAGGGAACACAAGCAGGGGGAGTGGGAGAGGGAGAAGCCGACTTCCCGAAGAACAGGGAGCCCGATGCAGGGCTCCATCCCAGGACCCTGGGATCACGACCTGAGCCGAAGGCAGACGCTTAACGACTGAGCCACCCAGGCGCACCTAGCTCTTTTCTATCTACTTATACATTTTTGCATATATACCAAATACATTTAAACACATACAGATTTATTTTTCTTTTTTACAATCATGGATAGAATCATCCTTTACTAGTTGTTGTGTGAAATGCTTTCTTCATTTAAAAATATGATATGGAAATCTTTCCATTTCAGTTTAGATAGATATTTAACCAGCTCCCAATTGGTGGACATTTAGTATGTTGAAATAGCTCACTATTATAAACAAGTCTCAAGTGAATGTGCATTGTATTAGTCAGAGTTCTCCAGAGAAACAGAACCAATGAAATATGCATATAGACAGAGTTTTATTTTAAGGAATTGGCTCATGTGATTATGGAGGCTGGCAAATCCAAAATCTACAGGGCAAGCTGTCAGGCTGGAGACCCAGGGAAGATGTTGCATTAAGTCTGAAGGTCATCTGCTAGGGTAACTCCCTGCTGCTTAGGGGAAGCCAGTCTTTTTGTTTTATTCTGGCCTGGGGCTATAGGTATGGTGGGGGCCACTCACATTATGGAGAGCAATCTGCATTACTCAAAGCCCACCAATTTATTTTATTATTTTTTAAAATTTTTATTTATTTATTTCAGACGGAGAGGGGAGAGAGAGAGAGAGAGAGAGAGAGAGAGAGCATGAGCGGGGGGGGGGAGGGGCAGAGGGAGAGGGAGAAGCAGACTCCCTGCTCAGCAGGGAGCCTGACAGGAGACTCAATCCCAGGACCCTGGGATCATGACCTGAGCCGAAGGCGGACGCTTAACCGACTGAGCCACCCAGGCGCCCCAAAAGCCCACCAATTTAAATGTTAATCTCATATTTGATCAAGTATTTGGTCACCTTGGTCCAGCCAGTTGACACAGAAAATTAACTGTCACATTCATGAACATATATCTCATATATATATATATATATATGTGTGTGTATATATACATATACATATAAATATACGTATATATCTTTATATATCTCATATAAACTTTTTTAAGAGGGGGGAGGGGCAGAGGGAGAGGGAGAGAGAGAATCTTAAGAAGCCGCCATTCCCAGCGGGTAAGCCGGTGTGAGCCATTCGTGGGGCTCGATCTCACGACCCTGAGATCCTGACCTGATCTGAAATTAAGAGTTGGATGCTTACCCGACTGAGCTACCCAGAACCCCCCTCCCCCTCCTTTTTTTTTTTTTTTTTGGTTAAAGATTTTATTTTTAAGTACTCCTTACACCCCATGTGGGGCTGGAACTCCCAACCCGCAGATCAAGAGTCTCAGGCTCTAGGGCCTGAGCCAGCCAGGCGCCCCTTGTATAAATTTTTACATGAACTAGATTCCTAGCAACGTAACTGCTGTTTTGAGGAATATGAACCATTTAAATGTTGATAGGTAGATGAGGCCACATTATGCTCCTAAAAAGTTACAGACTAGAGATTGAAAGGAGTCTCTTCAAAGCGCTCCCCCTTCCCCCCTTGCCCCGCCATAATCACAGGTGTCTGCTCTTGGCCCTGACTCTTGTTTTTTCTAGGTAGCGGTGCCCTACATTCTCGGGAAGTAGGCCCCAGCTATGGAACATATTCTCTGGCCTGACCACAACCCACATCCTGGACAGAGCCCATTTAAACCCTGCCACCTCCCACTTTCCACTGCCAGGCATTGATCCCCCTCCTCACACCCCCAACTGTGGGCGCCATGGCAACACTCTCACACCCTTAAAAACCCCTTAAAGGGCCCAGCCTGATGGGAACTGGGGCTGACCTATCTCCCGATGTCTGGCCGTCTCCTCGCTTGGAGGGTGCATAAACTCTGTCCTGCTTGTGGCTCTCCTCTTGGTGCAATTCTTTGCCATCCGCATCACTGACCAACCTAACAGAGATGCAGGCTCTCTTCAGTTGTATTTGAAGGTGAGTTCGGGCCTGCTTGCGTGTGGTCCAGGGAAAATCACTTTGAGTATGTGTTCCTCTAAATCTCTGCTTTTTCTGCTTCAGGGCCTTTGCACATGCTCCTTAACAGCCTGGAATTCACTTCTTCCCCACAATGCTGGTTCTTAGTTATTCCTCTACATATCTTTCCCTCGACCCCCGACCCGGATTAGGCCAACTTCTCCTGTTGAATGCTCTTTCCTCACAGCCTTCTGTTCTTCACTGCAAGAGTTCTCTCTGTCCTCAAGGTGCACTGGGCCTTCTACTGGCTCCCCGCACATATTAAGCCTGTCCCGCCTCAGAGCTATTGCGTTTTGTGTTCTCTGTCTCTCCTTTTTTTTTTTTAAAGATTATTTATTTATTTATTTGACAGAGTCACAGAGAGAGAGGGAACACAAGCAGGGGGAGTGGGAGAGGGAGAAGCAGGCTTCCCGCCGAGCAGGGAGCCTGATGCAGGGCTCGATCCCAGGACCCTGAGATCATGATGTGAGCCGAAGGCAGACGCCTTACGACTGAGCCACCCAGGCGCCCCCCTTTCGTGTTCTCTTTACCTGGATCTCTTTCCCCTCTGTTCTTCAAAAGGCTGACAATTTTTCATCCAAAACTTCACTTACGTGTTACCTCCTCAGAAAAGTCTTCCTGTCCATCTAAAATATCCCTACCTTCCAATCCCTCTTTCTTCATTTCCTAGGGCTCCTCTAACAAATTATCGCAACTTCAAACCACAGCAATTTATTTATTCTCATGGTTCTGGAGCTAGAAGTCTGAAATCAAGGTATTGGCAGGGTGGGTTCCTTCTGGAGGCTCTGAGGGAGAATCTCTCCCATGCGCCTGCTTGCTTCTGGGGGCTACCAGCTATCTTTGGCATTCCTTGCTCGGCTTGTGGTTATAACACCCCAATCTGGGCCTCTGCCTTCACATCACCTTCTCTATGTGTCGTCTCCTCTTCCCTTCTCCTATAAAGATATTTGTTACTGGATTTAGAGCCCACTCAGATAATCTAGACTAATCTCACCCAGAGACTCTTAACCTTAATTACATCTGCAAAGACACTTCTTTTTTTGAAGATTTTATATATTTGAGAGAGAGAGAGAGAGTGTGCATGAGCAGAGGCAGAGGGAAAAGCAGGCTCCCCACTGAGCAGGGATTCACCACTCGGGACTCGATCCCAGGACCCTGGGATCATGACCTGAGCCGAAGGCAGATACTTAACCAACTGAGCCACCCAGGCGCCCTGCAAAGACACTTCTAAATGATGCTCCTAAATGTTGAGCTTATCTTGTCTTATTTTTTTCTACATTGGGTCATTCCATTTCCTCACGGGAGCCATTTTAGGACTCTCTGATGAGGTGCTCAGATTTGAAACTTTTTCTCCTTGTTGGAAAGCTTCCTTAGTACTAACACCATTACTGTGTGATTACTATCTCTCTCTTTCTCTCTCTTTTTTTTTACGTTTTATTTATTTAAGTGATCCCTACACCCAACATGGAGCTCAAACTCAAGAGTCGTATGCTCTTCCGACTGAGCCAGCCAGGTGCCTGGATTACTATCTCTTATCACTTTTTATTGTGAGAGTCTATAAAAGAAAGTTCATAGTAAAGAGGATGGACGTGGGTCTGATTAGTCTGCTCTTACGCTCCAGACAATTTTATTCCTGGTGAGAACTCTCTTCCTGGCTTGCAGACAGTTGCCTTATCGCTATGTCCTCACATGGCCTTTCTTTGGTGTGTGTGTGTGTGTGTGTGCGTGTGCGCGTGTGTGCACTAAGCAGAAGATGGGTGAGTGGGGGCTAGGAGAGAGAGAGGGCAAGCTCTCTGACTTATTATAAGGACACTAATCGTATAGGATCCAGGCCTCACCCCATGACCTCATTTAACTTAATTATCTTCTTAAATGTCCCATCTCCAAATACAACTACAATGGGGGTTAGGCTTCACGTATGAATTGGCCAGGGCAAAGGGAGCACATTCAGCCCCTAACACACAATGGAATATTATTCAGCCTTAAAAACGAAGAAAATTCTGACACATGCTACAATATGGATGAATCTTTTTTTTTTTTTAAAGATTTCATTTATTTTGACAGAGAGAGAGAGAGAGACAGCGAGAAAGGGAACACAAGCAGGGGGAGTGGGAGAGGGAGAAGCAGGCTTCCCGCTGATCAGGGAGCCCGATGTGGGGCTCGATCCCAGGGCCCTGGGATCATGACCTGAGTCCAAGGCAGATGCTCAACGACTGGGCCATCCAGGCGCCCAAATATGGATGAATCTTAAAGATATTATTTTAAGTGAAATTAGCCAGTCACAAAAAGATAAATACTGTATGACTACACTTAAATGAAATACTTAAGAGTATCGAATCCATGCAGACAGAAAGTAGAATGGTGGTTGTCAGAGGCTGCAGGGATTGGAGGAGATGGGGACTTAGTGTTTAATGGGTACAAAGTTTCAGCTTTATAAGAAGAAAAGTGTTCTGGATGGGGGTGACGGTTGCACAACAGTGTGAATGGGCTTCATGGGCCAAAACTGTATACTTAAAATCTGTCATACATTTTATATTATGTGTATTTTACTATAATTAAAAATAATAATTAAAAAACCCATACTAAAAGTGTATAGATTCCCTTGTATTCAAAGTGCTGGAGGAGGGGCGCCTGCGTGGCTCAGTTGGTTGAATGTCTGCCTTTGGCTCAGGTCATGATCCCAGAGTCCTGGGATCCAGCCCGTCTTGGGCTCCCCACCGAGCAGGGTGCTTCTCCCTCTGCCCTTCACCTCTCTCCTGTGCTCTCTCTCTCTTTCTCAAATAATAAATAAAATCTTTTAAAAACGAAACAACAACAAAAAACCCACAAAGTGCTGGAGGAATAGAAGGTTAAAGTTATAAAATGAAAAAAAAAACTTACAGATGAATTTGAAATAGTTCTAGGAAAATTTTTTTAAGATTTTCTTTTTTTATTATTATTTTTTAGAGATTTATTTATTTATTTTAGAGGGGGTAGGGGTAGAGGGAGAGAGAGTCCTAAGTAGATTCTGAGCTGAGCATGGAGCCCGACGTGGGGCTCAATCTCACGACCCCAAGATCACGACCAGAGCCGAAACCAAGAGTTGGACACCTGTGCCACCCAGGTGCCCCTTTAAGATTTTATTTTATTTTATTTTTAAAAAGATTTTATTTATTTATTTGGCAGGGAGAGCACAAGCAGGGGGAGAAGCAGGGAGAGGAAGAAACAGACTCCCCGCTGAGCAGAGGGCCGGACATGGGGCTCGATCACAGGAGCCTGGGGTGAGCCACACCCAGGCGCCCCAAGATTTTATTTTTAAGTGATCTCTACATCCAATGTGGGACTCGAACTTACAACCCCGAGATCAAGAGTCACAGGCTCCACTGACTGAACCAGCCAGGCACCCCTAGATCTATATTGATTGGTTTATATGTTGGTTAGGTGCTTGGCTGCAAAAATTGGATAGAAAAGTTACAGTAAAAAAGCCCTGTTGTCTTAAAAGATGAAATGGTCAGTGATTTTACTAGTCAAAATGGATTTATTTGGGAATAGCAGGGAACTGCAATTCAGGACAAACAAAATAAAGCAAAAACCATAAGCTAGCCCAATAAACAAAGGAGAAAAATGTTATTTTATGGAGAAGAAGGAGGAAGTTGGGAGGAGTTGTTTTGAGTGAAATCCATTGGAGAAACCCAAAAGTTCAGGGTAATGATGGTTTCTCATTGGTTGACTTGTTGGGGTAGTCGATTTCTTGTGGGAGATGCAACGTACATCTTTTTCCTTTGGGGGTTAATGACTCTTTCCTATAATTGACACGGAGTGTATGGCTCCCCCTTCTGGCCTCCTGAATTTATTTTAGGGAGGGGTCCCTTTATTAATTTTCACATTGCCTTCTTTTGATCCAGATCTTTCTCTGAAAGCATCACTGATCAAGAGTCATGTTTTCTTAATTGACTGACCTTTTGTCTTTTGTGCCAGGAAGGGCCTGTCTTGTGTGTCATGTCCCATGCTGGAGGGAAATTGTACAGGTTAGAAACCTACTGTCACCCAGGACACCTGGGTGGCTTAGTCGTCTAAGCGTCTGCCTTCAGCTCAGGTCATGATCCCAGGGTCCTGGGATTGAGCCCCGCATGGGGCTCCCTGCTCAGCAGGAAGCCTCCTTCTCCCTCTCCCTCTGCCTGCCGCTCCCCCTGCTTGTGCTTTCTCTCTCTTACAAATAAATAAATAAAATCTTAAAAAAAAAAAAAAGAAAAGAAACCTACTGTCACCTTTGTGCAAAAAGGAGGGGTAGGAGGGAGAAGTCAGGCATTTACCATGTATTGTCCGTATTTATCAAGATCGTAAGCATTGGAGATAATCTTCTCGGGCACATCATTTTTACAAAGGTTTGACAGTCAATAAGTACAGAATTAAAAGTAACACGACAATTCCAAATCATATGATGGTTCTAAGCCAGGACCCATGGTCTTAAAGTAGCCAATTGAAAATATTTATTGACACTTCTCCTGACGTGGAGGAGAAAAGTTCTCCCTCTGACTCCAGGCAAACCCGGAGTCGTCTATACCTCCTGGAAGTCCCTGTTTAAAGCAGCCATGTAAGCAAAATCATGGGTACTGTAGAAGCGCACCAAGAGGGGTGCCTGGGTGGCTCAGTCGTTAAGCGTCTGCCTTCAGCTCAGGTCATGATCCCAGGGTCCTGGGATCAAGCCCCACATCAGGCTCCCTGCTCCGCGGGGAGTCTGCTTCTCCCTCTCCCACTCCCCCTGCTTGTGTTCCCTCTCTCGCTGTGTCTCTCTCTGTCAAATAAATAAATAAAATCTTAAAAAAAAAAAAAAAAAAAAAGAAGTGCACCAAGAGACTTCAGTGAGTGCAATTAGGAAGATACAGTGCAGGTATAAACATGAAGTAATAGCTGATGAACCTTTTGCAAAACATCAACATTTCAAAGACATTTTAACAGTATTGTTAGCTCAAAATAACTGGAATCAAAGGTGTAATCAATAATACAGCCTGTAAAGTTTGTAAACTTAGAAATCATGAATTTGGATAAGAACCCAGAATCAGGAAGCACGTGGGTGGCTCAGTTGGTTAAGCATCTGCCTTTGGCCTAGGTCGTGATCTTGAGGTCCTGGGATCGAGCCCCGTGTTGCGCTCCATGCTCAGCGGGGAACCTGCTTCTCGCTCTGCCTCTGCCCCTCACTGCCCAACCCCCTCCTGCGCTCTTTCTCAAATGAATAAATAAAATCTTTTCTTTTTTAAGACCCTGTTTATTTATTTATTTGACACAGAGAGAGAGAGAGAGAGAGCATGTGCTCAAGCAGGGGGAGCAGCAGGCTCCCCACCGAGCAGGGAGCCCAACGTGGGGCTCCATCCCAGGACCCTGAGATCATGATCCCAGCCGAAGGCAGGCACTTAAACGACTGAGCCACACACGTGCCCCAACAAATGAATAAATAAAATCTTAAAAAAAAAAAAAAATGAACCCAGAATCAGGTAATAGTCCAGTTGAAAAAGACAGACTTCTTTGAATCCTGAACCTTGTAACCGGCCTGGTCTGGATGTTTTGGGAAAACTATCTTGTCAGATGTCATCTTACCAGATGTCTTTTTTTTTTTTTGAAGATTTTATTTTTTTCAAGTACTCTCTACACCCAACGTGGGGCTCAAACCCAAGACCCCGAGATTAAGAGTTGCACACTCCACCAACTGAGCCAGCCAGGTACACCATCATCAAATGTCTTCAATTCTGGGACATACATACTTTTAGGTCACCAGATGGTGTGCAGGACCAGTCAGGGTTTGGTACTTTCCTTAACTGTCTCATGCAAATCCATGAGTCTAGTTCCTGGAATTTGGTGGCACAAGGATTGGTTAGCAGTACCTGATGGGGCCCTTCCAGTGAGGTTGAAGAGAGTCTTTTGGAGGTGTCTTTAATAGATAAAATCTTCGGGTTGTAAGGTGGGATGCTTTAAGATCTCCGTCTTCTGAGCACACTGTAAAAAGACTCGTCTACAAAAGCATTTTTTTTTTTTAAGTAGGCTCCATGACCCTGAGATCAAAAGTTGCATGCTCTAGGGGTGCCTGGGTGGCTCAGTTGGTTAAGCATCTGACTCTTGATCTCTGCTCAGGTCTTGATATCAGGGGCATGAGTTCAAGCCCTGCATTGGGCTCCATGCTGGGTGTGAAGCCTACTTAAAAAAAAAAAAAAGTTTCATGCTCTACTGACTGAGCCAGCCAGGCAACCCAGCATGTTTTGTTTTTTTTTTAAGATTTTATTTATTTATTTGACAGAGACACAGCGAGAGGGGGAACACAAGCAGAGGGAGTGGGAGAGGGAGAAGCAGGCTTCCCGCGGAGCAGGGAGCCCCATGCAGGGCTCCATCCCAGGACCCTGGGATCATGACCTGAGCCGAAGGCAGACGCTTAACGACTGAGCCACCCAGGTGCCCCGCAGCATGGTTATTTTTAATAGAAGCAATTAGGCTTTTACACTATTGAAGTATATCTTTTATTAGCTGAGGCTCAAAGGAGGCAGGGACCAAATGCATTGGGTGTCCTATGACTGTCTCAAAGGATGAGACTTGGTGAGTTCTAAAAAATGTGGATCTGAGATTTAGAAGGACCAACAGCAATGCTTGTGGCTAAAGTATTTGTAGGATTTCTTTTTTTTTTTTTTTAAGATTTTATTTATTTATTTGAAAGAGAAAGAGAGAGCGTGAGCACGAGTTGGGGGAGAGGCAGAGAGAGAGGCAGACTCCCCACTGAGCAGGGAGCCGGAAGTGGGGCTTGATCCTGGGACTCCGGGACCATGACCCGAGCAAAAGGCAGACACTTAACCGACTGAGCCACCCAGGTGTCCTAAAAAGTATTTGGAGGATTTTTACAAATTTTGCCAATTGAATCTTGATGGTGTCTTTAGTGCATTCAGCTGAACTGGAAGATTAAGGATGGCATGCACAATGAAAGTGTTGTAAAACTGGCTGAATAGCACAGATTTATTGAAGCCCCTGACCGGTAAAATGGGTTCGCTGATCACCATGAAGTGCAAGAAGGGTTCCCCAGGTAAGTATAGTGTTTTTTAATTTATTTGAGACAGAGAGAGAGAGAGTGAGAGAGCAAGAGAGTGCATAAGTGGGGAGGAGGGTCAGAGAGAGAGGGAGAAGCAGACTCTCCGCTGAGCAGGGAGCCCGATGCTGCTCGATCCAGACCGAGATCACGACCTGAGCCGAAGGCAGACACTTAACCAACTGAGCCACCCAGGCAGTGGCCCGTTTACATGTGAAAGCTTTGGACCAGTGAGAAAACATACAAACTATGACTGAAACATATTTATATCCACAAAATGGGAGGAGCTGTATAAAATTGATTCGCCAAAGCTCGAGTGGGCCATTGGCAGTTCAAAGTGTCCGGATGCAGATTGAACAGGTTTCCTTGGATTGGACTTTGGACAGGTGGGACAAGAGAGGTGGGCACTTTTTGCGGCCTTATTAATATTTCTCCACCATTATTGGTTCAGAAATGCTATCATGTTGTCAGTAGACCAGTGGTTTAAAGCACATACAGTACTAAGTAGTGGGAATTTTAGAATTTCTGGAAGGGCTGGAGTGGTATTTGGTCCAAACCCAAGTTCTCCCTTTTAATTGAACCAACATTTATTAGATTTCCAATATTGTTTTTCCTTTTCTGGGGCCAATTGTTGAGTGTCTTTTGTCAATTTTTTCAAATTGTCATTTGAGAGAACATCCCTCTGGACCATGACAGAGGTTGGACTCTCGGTTTCCTTGAGAACAGAATTTTGGCTGGAAATACCAGTGAGGTGGTTTCCTCTGGTCTCCAGGGAGTTGAGTCTGCAACGCCACGGAGAGTTAATAGCTGGAACAGCCGGCAAAATTGTGGCATCTAATAAATTTTGGATATAGGAGCCATTTTAAATTTCATTCCCGTTAGAGGTAAGGAAACGTCACTGTTTCCATACCATTCCCAGGTCATGAGCTACCCCAAAGGGATATCAACTATCAGTATAAATGTCTGTGTTTTTACTTTTGTCTGAGGTACAAGCCTGAGTAAAGGTGTATCACAGTCCATTGGGTGAAGTAGCCAAAGGCAAATGTACCGCCTCATTGACATCAAATAGAGTTGTAATATCATGCCCAGCACAATATTTAGCATTTTCATCCTTTAAATAAGACCCATCAGGGGGCGCCTGGCTGGCTCAGTCAGTGGAGCATGCAACTCTTGATCCTGGGGTTGTAAGTTTGAGCCCCGTGTTGGGTGTAGGGATTACTTTAAAAAAAAAAATCTGAAAAAAAGACCCATCAGTAAGCCATGAAAAATCTGCAGCTAGAGGAGTTTTCTATAAATTATCAGGGGGAGGCAAAAGGTGATGAGTCAGCGTTAAGCAGGCATGAGGGGTCTCATCTGTGGAGGCCGGGAGTAGAATAGCAGGGTGAAGGTTATTGTTGCAAGAAGAGTTATAGGAGGGGCAGTTAGTGGGAAGATGTCATAGGAGGTGAGGTGACTGTCCCCAAAGTGTTGAGTGATGAGAATTCAGGAGGCCTTCTGCTGCAGGGGGCACAAGGATGGTTAAGAAGGTCCTGTGGCAATTTCTTCAGTCACCTTAATAGGGCAGTGGCAGGAATGGTTCTAAGGCAAGGGGGATGTCCCCGAGCCCCAGGGTCCAGTTGTTGACTATAATGCCGTATGGATTGATGATGGTCCCTGCATTTTGGGGTGAGCACTCCAAGGGCATGTCCTTCCCTCTCACATAAAAAAAGGAAATAGGAGCTGATAGGATGGCCAAGGGCAGGGGGCTTTATTTAGATTTTTCTTTAAAGTCCCAAAAGCTATGTCATCCCGATCTTCTAAATAATAGGGTCAAAGTTTGTTGTTTCTTAGTAAAGCGCATAGAAGTTGAGCCGTAAGACAAGTTTGGAATCCAGTTTTGACAGAAGCCAGCTAGTCCAAGAGAACCTCATAATTAGCGCTTAGTTTTAGGTTTGAGGAAGTTCAGGGTGCTGTGAAATCTGCCTGGTTCCAAATGTAACCCTTGTTCTGAGATCAGGTGCCCTAAGTATCAAACCTGAGATTGAGCAAACTACAATTTTGCTTTGGAGACTTTATATGCTTTTAAGGCCAAACATTTATTTTTTTATATTTTATTTTTTAAAGATTTGTTATTTTAGAGAGAGAGAGAGAGCATGAGCAGGGGGAGGGGCAGAGGGAGAGGGAGAGAGGCAGACTTCCCGATGAACGTGGAGCCCTATGCAGGGCTCGAACCCAGGACCCTGAGATCATGACCTGAGCTGAAATCAAGAGTCGGATGCTTAACCAACTGAGCCACACAGGCACCATAAGGCCAAAAGTTTAACAGGTGGACTGTCTTCCTGTGAAGAGGCTTGAAAAGTGGAGCAGAGAAGCAGTCTATGCATTGTACAAAGTAGATGCTGCAGAAAACTCTATATCATGCAAATCAGCTTGTAAGATTTGTGAAAAATAAGGACTCTCTGAAACCTTGAGCCATCACTGTGCAGATGTATTGCTGTTCTTCCCAGGTGAAAGCAAAAAGAGATTGACTATACTTATCGACTGGAATACTAAAAAATGCCCTGTGTTGATCAATGACAGCAAAAAATTCGCTTTCAGTGGCAATGGATATCAGTAGCAGATGGGGCTTAGGAACAATGAGGTGCCAAGGGATAACAATGTTATTTATTACTCGGAAGTCCTGGACAAAACTTCATTCTCAGTCATCGGGTTTTCTCACGGGTAAAATTGGGGTATTACAGGGGTGAGTGCAGGGGATAATGAGGCCCTGAATCTTGTAATCCTCTATTATGGGCTTGATACCTTGAAGGGGTTCTTGATTTATAGAGTACTGACTAGTTCTGGGAAGAGGTTTTGATTGATCTATGGGAGATGCACTGTGGATTCTGCCAATATCAGTTGAAGATTTTGCCCATAAACAGGATGGTAGCTTATCCAGTAAGGACACATGATGAGTGTCCCCCACTCATGTATAGTGCTGTCAGAGATAGAGCAAATAAAAGATGTTGAAGCGTCCTTTAATTCACCCAGTTGGCTATTTTGATTACTACTGTCAATTTCTAGAATTATTTACCCCTTTTGGGAGAAAGAAATTCCAGCATGATATTTTTCTAAGAAATCTCTGTCCCATAAAAATAGGGGGAGAGGAACTAAGGAGAAAAGGGTGGGTATCTTAAGGGGCCTAAACGAAAGGGAATGGGTTCAGAAATAGGAACCTGTTGAGGTTTATTAGAGACCCCCACTATTGGAACTATTTTAGTACTCTGAGGCAGGGCTGGCTTTATAGCAGTGGGGTGAAGCCCTGACTGTGTAGCTCTGGTGTCGATAAGGACAGAGAGAGATTCATTCCTAATCTGGAGAGTTTTTTCTCCAAGCTGAGTAGGAGGGAGGATTGGGAAGATCCTCGATAGTTCCTCAGAACCCCATCATTGGGAATTAGGAGGCCATTGGAAAGGCTGGCTGGAGGGCTGAAGGTGCCGTAAGTTGGTAACGATCCTTTTTCCAAAAATGTTCTGGCTCTTTGCAATAATAGCAGAGACCATGAGGTTTTTCATTTTGTTTAGGGGCCTCCATTTGTCAGAGTTCAAAGTTAAGAATTTTAGTGGTCTTTCTTTTAGGTGACTCACCTTGCATGCAGGTGAGCTGCTTTGCCAAATTAACTCAGTCTGGAGCAGACAGTTTCCCATTTAATCCTTGTGCTTTATTACTATTTTTTCAAGTTTTATTTATTGTTTTGAGACAGAGAGAGCACAAGCAAGAGGAGGGAGAGGGAGAAGCGGACTCCCTGCTGAGCAGGGAGCTGGATGTGGGGCTCGACCCCAGGACTCTGGGATCATGACCTGAGCCGAAGGCAGACACTTAACTGACTGAGCCACCCAGGCGTCCCCATCCTTGTCCTTTAAAAGAGAAATTTCCTGGTTCAGCCCATTAATAAATATGGAGTTAAAGGCTACCCAAGTGGATTCAACATCTGAAGGAAGACCAGAATTTTCTTTGAAAACAATCTGAAGTATAATAGTCATAAACAGGTTCCTCAGATTTTTGTGTGCAAGCTTGAATTTTGTTCTAGTCAACAGGCTTAGAGAAAGCTACTGCAATTGCTTGGTGGAAGTTTTCAGCATGTGTTTTTAGTTTTTTGCCAAAAGTTAGGGGTTTGTTTTTCTAAATCCTGTTCAGCATGCTCCCATGGGCAAATTTCATCCAATGTTTGGCTTGGCTGTCACCAACTAGCAAGTGGGCTAAGTGATATAAATCTGAGAAACCAGGTTGGTAAGTTTGAGTAACTATGTTAAATTCTTCAGCAAACCTATGGGGGTCCTTAGTCACTTTAGGAAAATCTTTTTCTATGGCTCACATCCGGCTTTAATCCAGGGAACATAAGAAATTTGGGATTTATTTGGTCCCCCAGAAACCTTTTTATCTTTTTCTAATTGTTTGCCTCACTTAGTCTAGAAATTGTATTTTGCAGAGAGGCGATTTTAGATTCCTGATAATGTTAGGAAGCTTCAAAATACCAATCAAAACAGGCATCCCATCCAGCTTTGACAACTTTAAAACCAGGGCTGTCCAATTCAGTTTTGAGAAAAGTAATTCTGGGGAGACTGAAGTTTACCTATAAGGGGCATTGGTGTTTGGAATTATTTTTGGTTAAGTCGGTCCATTTAGTTAGAAAATAGTTTCTATTTATTTATTTATTTATTTATTTCATTAGTTTTGTTTTTTATTTTTTTAAAAGATTTTATTTATTTGAGAGAGAGATAGAATGAGCGGTGGGGAGGGGCAGAGGGGGAGAGAGAGAGAAGCAGACTCCCTGCTGAGCAGGATGCCCGATGCAGGGCTTGATCCCAGGACCCGGAGATCATGACCCGAGCTGAAGGCAGATGCTAAACAAACTGAGCCACCTAGGGATGGAGCCCTGAGTTGGGTATCCTGCTCAGTGGGGAGTCTGCTCCCCATATTTATTTATTTATTTTTAAAGTTGATTTATTTTTAAGTGATCTCTATACCCACTATGGGGCTTGAACTCACAACCACGAGATCAAGAGTCACACACTCTCCCGCCTGACCCAACCAGGCACCCCAAGGGACCACAGTTTTTTTTTTAAAGGTTTTATTTATTTATTTCACAGAGAGACACAGCGAGAGAGGGAACACAAGCAGGGGGAATGGGAGAGGGAGAAGCAGGCTTCCTGCAGAGCAGGGAGCCCGATGTGGGGCTCAATCCTAGGACCCTGGGATCATGACCTGAGCCGAAGGCAAGATGCTTAATTACTGAGTCACCCAGGCGCCCTGGGACCACAGTTTTATATTTATTTTTAGTTTTTATTTATTTTTTAAAGATTTTATTTATTTGAGAGAGAGCACGCACTCATGAGCAGGGGGGAGGGGCAGAAGGAGAGGGAGAAGCAGGCTCCCAGCTGAGCAGGGAGCCTGATGCGGGGCTCGATCCCAGGACCCGGAGATCATGACCCGAGCTGAAGGCAGATGCTGAACCAACTGAGCCACCCAGGCGCCCCCAAAATTTTATTTACTTGAGAAAGTGAGAGAGAGCATGAATGGGGGGTGGGGGGAGATAGAGGGACAAGCAGACTCCCCACTGAGGAGGATACCCAACTCAGGGCTCCATCCCAGGACCCTGGGATCATGACCTGAGCTGAAGGCAGATGCCCAACTGACTGAGCCACCTAGGCGCCCCATTTTAACTATTATTAAGTGTACAATTCTGGTGCATTAAGTACATTCACATAGTTGTGTAACCATCACCACTATCATCTCCAGAATACTTTTCATCTTGCAAAACTAAAACTGTACCCATTAAACACTAACTTCCCCTCCCCCCAGTTCTTGGTGACCACCATTCTACTTTCTGTCTCCATGATTTTGACTTTAAGTACCTCATGTCAGTGGAATCAAATAGTATTTTGCCCTTCTATGAATGACTGATTTCACTTAACATTTGGTCCTCCAGGTTCATCCACATTGTCATGGATGTGTCAGAATGTGTCAGAATTTCCTTCCCTTTGAAGGCTGAATAATATTCCTCTGTATGTATCTATCACATTTTGTTATCCATTCATTACCTTTTGACAATTGGGCTGCCATCTGAAGATTCTCAGAATCCTCTAGAAGCAAACAGTATGAGAAGAAAAACAGCTACTCCAGGGCCATCAGACCAAGTAGATGAAGAGTACTTTCCAAATTCTGAATCAAACTCTCAGCTTGTCTTTCTGGTTTTGCTCTTCAAATCTTCTTACGCTTATTCTAGTCATGCTGCTCTTCATTCTCTGCCCATTTACTGTAACATGAAGATAGAAAGAACTGCTTTTATGTTAACCTTTTTTTATGTTTATCATTTTTTTTTTCTGGGTATGACATTATAGCTGGTTACAAATGGCTCATTCAATATCCAATCTTTAGAGAAAACTAATCACTATGCATATTTCCATTTTGCTCTGTATGCTAGTCACTTTCCAATATTCCCCATTTCATAGCCAAAACAAGAAAACACCTTTTCAAAGACAAAAACATGGGGGAATATGACTTTTTTGAAAGTCGATACAGTCATAGAGCTAAGGAACACCAGCCTAATTCATGTTATGATGTGGTTTGCAGAAAAGAAAAATGTATTTGGGGAAATGGGACCCAACTTTAAGACCCAAGGTTGGCACTAAGAGTACAAGAGAAGTTATATTTAGGTTTCCCTGCCAGAAGGAAAGTTTACTTATTTCATTTTTTAATTTTTTAAAAAGATTTTATTTATTTATTTGAGAAAGTGAGAGAGAGAGGGCATGAGCAAGGGGAGGGGCAGAGGGAGAGGGAGAAGCAGACTTCCCTCTGAGCAGGGAGCCCATCATGGGGCTCGATCCCACGACCCTGGGATCATGACCTGAGCCGAGGGCAGACACTTAACTGACTGAGCCACCCAGGTGCCCCCAGAAGGAAAGTTTAATTGACAATGATCAGCCAATCCATGTGGCCTGCCTCTCCTCATCCCTATTCTTTCTTTAGCTCAGAAGAAGGAACTCCTTATTTTCTAAATAATCCAAATGTGGAGGATTTTTTTAAAAAGATTTTATTTTTTTAGTAATCTCTACACCCAGCATGGGGCTTGAACTTGCAATCCCAGAATCAAGAGTCACATGTTCTATCCCCTGACCCAACCAGGTGCCCTCAAATGTGGAAGATTTAAGTTGGTCACATTCTTTGATAATCCTTACATCAAGAGATGGGGTCTGTTCCCCTTTCCTTGAGTCTGGGTGCTCTTTGCTATTGCTTTGACCTGTAGAATACAGCAAAAATGATGCTGTGCTTAGTAAGATAAGGCTATAAACCAATAAATAATTGGTTTAGGAATTTGTTCAAACTTATTTTTCTGGACAGTTTGCAGGATGGGCTCTCACACGGGGAATCCCATCAGGGTTGCTCATCTGGGAAAACAAGTTGCCTGTCAAACAGCAGTTTTACTTATCAAGACTTGCTTTAAAACCCTTGCCTTGCTGTGTTCACTAATCCTAAAATTTATGTCAAGACATTTGCCCAATCCCAAACAATCCCTGTTTTTAAAAATAATTGAAAATTTTTAATTTATTTAGTACATAAATATCAAGGAAATTACATTTAACATTTCTTTAAAACTAGGAGAATGGGGTGCCTGGGTGGCTCAGTCGGTTACATGTCTGCCTTTGGCTCAGGTCATGATCCCAGTGTCTTGGGATCGAGTCCCATATTGGGCTCCCTGCTCAGCGGAGAGTCTGCTTCTCCCTCTCCCTCTGCTCCCCCTTCCCTCTCATGCTTTTTCTCTCTCTCTGAAATAAATAAATAAAAATTAAAAAAATTAAATTAGGAGGATGTTTTTCATTAAAGCTATATTATCATGGGGTGCCTGGGTGGCTCAGTTCGTTGGGCAACCAACTCAGTCTCAGCTCAGGTCTTGATCTCAGGGTTGTGAGTTTGAACCATACTTTGGGCTCTGTGTGGAACTTAAAAAAAAAAAAGGCAGGGCGCCTGGGTGGCTCAGTTGGTTAAGCATCTGCCTTCGGCTCAGGTCCTGGCATCCAACCCCATTATCGGGCTCCTTGCTCAGCAGGGAGCCTGCTTCTCCCTCTCCCTCTGCCTGCCGCTCTCCGTGTTTGTGCTCTCTCTCTCTCTCAAATAAATAAATAAAATTTTTTTTATAAAAAAAGCATTTATTACTAAAGAGGAAGTTCTATAGCCTTGACTCAGTCATTGATAGCTGATAAACTAAAGGAAATAAAAATACCTTTCTAAAATTCAATCTTTCCACCTGCTTTGTAACATCTTTCTTGCCTATTAGGGTCTCATGGATTCCCAATCACTTCTTGTCTTGAAAGACCAGCTTGAACTACCCAAGCCCAAACCCCAACCCTATACATTTCCTTTCCTTGTCCCCTCATTCTGAGATTCTACTGAGATTGTCAAGGTAGCATTCTCCATTACTGCAGGAAGCCCAACAAAGTTAGTTGTGGTTGGTCACAAGTTTTCTAGTTGTCTTTTGAGGAGCTGCCAATCTACAAGGTAAGTACTGCTCTGTGAAACTTGAGATTTAGTTTTATGGGGGTGTGTGTGTGTGTAGGTGTACTGGAAAGGGATGTAAAATGTGTTGCATCTGTGGGCGGGGATCACAAAGTTGGAAAGCCACTCATTTATTGTCCTCTTCTTCTACAATGTAAGCTGATGGGCACAGGAATTTTGTCTTCTCTGCTTTATCCCCAGTGAGCAGTTTCTGGCACACATTTAATTGTTTTTTGTTTTGTTTTGTGTTTGGCGCACACATAATTGTTAAATGTAAGAATGAGTGAAAGAACAACTGTGTGATTGAAAACAGGAAAGGCAAAGAAAAGGCGAGGGAGGGAGGGAAGGACGGGCAAGGAGGGACGCGCAAGGAAAGGAAAAGAGGAAAAGGAACAAGGAAGGAACAGTCAAGAAGGCGGTGCGCGGGCCTGCGCCTCCCAGCCCCCAGGGGCGCTGTGGGCACCCCCCGCGGTGTGGTGGGCGGGGCCTGCTGGGGGCGGGGCCGCGGGCGCGCAGGGCAAGGCGGGAGAGCAAAGGCACGAGACGCCGCGTGAGGGAACCTGGGAAGAACACTTTGGTCAGGCCACGTAAGTGTCCCGCCAAGGGCGGGGGGCGGGGGGGCCCGGTCCTGCCTCACTGCAGTCCCTTTGCCCCTAACCACCGCCCGGCTGGAGAGCTCGGGGAGGCTGAGGCAGGCCGGTGCCTCAGAACCTGTGTTCTGGCTCCTTGGGGGGGGCCTCAGTTTCCCCAGTTGGGAAGTGGGCACGGGGGCTGGACGCGTTACCTGGGGATGAAGCGGGAAGCCCCAGCAGCCTCCTGCCTCCTTTACAGCCTCCCTGCCCGTCCTCTTGCCTTCCCGCCTTGGTGTGTCCTCGTCACCAGGTCGGTGCTCCGTGCATCAGCCCTGCCCCGGCCTCCCTTCACCTCCTTGGGAGAACTCTTGCTAATGTGCTGTGGCTGTCTCCAGTTCATTCTCTCCTCCAGTATTTGGAGGATTTGGTGATTACACCAGGCTTCTGGAGTCAGACCCGTGTGTGAATCTGGGACCACTGATCCGCTGTGTGTCCCTGGGCAAGTTACCTTACCTCTCTGTGCCCACTTTCTCATCCCCAAAATGGGGTAATATAGAACTTACCTTATAGGGTCTTTTGATGGTTAAATGAATTAATATGGATAAAGGTTTAGAAAGATATAGTCTCCTATTGCACCATTTCCAAAGTGCCTCCGCTTCCCTATTACCACACAGTTGTAATTTTGCTTCAGTGATTATTTAATAACTGTTTTGACTGCGTGATGTTTGATTAATAAATTATTCCCAGGAGGGCAACGCAGTCCTCTTATCTGCTCGGCCTGTATTCCCTGCGCCAAGCTCAATGCCTGAGTGGGGGAGTCTGAGGCCAGGGTTGGCTAGGCTGGGAGTACAGGGGTGATCAAGAGGGTTGTGCCCTCTGTCTGAAAGAGGCACTTGAGCAGGTATGGCACGGTTGGGCCTTCTTTGGGAGTTCAGTGACGGAAAAAAATGAGTTAGGTTCAGTATTACTCTTAAAGGAAGGGTGCCTGGCTGGCTCAGTGGGAGGAGCCTGAGACTCTTGACCTTGGGGGTCCTGAGTTTAAGCCCCACTTTGTGTGTAGAGATTACTTAAATAAATAAACTAAAAAAAATACGACTCTTGAAGGAATTGAATCTTGAAAGCTCCAAACTGAGATATATGGTTTTATTTTGCTTTTGGTCATCTTTGTATTTCAGCTTTGTCCCAGTCCCAGGGGCAGCATGGGCCAAGAGGCTACCTATTTTGCAAGGTAAATGCCTCCTGCCATGGCTCTGCCGTAATGGAGGAATGAGAGCAGACAAGAGTTTACCTGCAAATCAGTGTTGGCTTTCTAATTCTGCCCTTAGTTAAATGTTGAGAATGCTATTGCATTTGGGTGGGTAACCGCTAGTTTCTAGGGTGAGGTTTTATTTTGCTAGTTCCCACGACAGGCTGACCTGTGGGGTGACCCTGTTCCCAAGCCCATGGTGGAAAAATTTATTTCCTCCTTACACATTTGTAAATTGACAACTAAAGTATTTTTTATTACACATCTAAGGAGTTGCAAAGGATATCATGACCATCCTATCCTGTGGTTTTCATAAGCATGTTTTAATCCTATTTTGAGTAAAATCCAGGAGTTGTAGATTTCACTCATTTAGTTTATGGAAATTGTATGGCAAAGCACCTATCTGGCTAAATTGACCCTCACTGTCCAACTCAGAAGTCCGAGTTCACTTTTGAAAACAGCTTATTGAGATATATAATTTACATACCACAGAATTCACTCATTTTACATTTAATGATTTTTAGTAAATTTACATAATACCATTACCACAGTCAATTTTAGAGCATTTTTGTTACACCAGAAAGATGGCCCACACCCCTTTTTAGTCACTTCCCATTCCGCCCAGGGCAGCCAGTGATCTGTTTTTATGAATTCACATTTTCTGGGTATTTCATATAAATGGAATCATAATTATATAATTGTTGGTTTGTAAGCTCCTTGGGAGCTTCTGGGTGTAATCTGAAACTGGTGGAGGACAGAGACCGCAGAAAGAGGCAAGCCACTCCAGATTGGTAGGTGTCAGGTACAGTGGGCAAAGGAACTTAAATACAAGATGTGTCTTGGGCGGCTACAAGATAAGTAGATCTCTGCACCTGCCTGCCAAATCATAACAGTTTCTATACAGATCTTAACCTGCGTTCAGTCATGTGTACTGTCCAGATGGTGTCAACGCCACATCACTATCTCAAGGCTTTGTCATTAGGGCAGCCTCTGGGTGTGGGAATGGGAAGCTGGATGCACAGTCCAAGGATAGGGAAGAGGGTAAGGAGCCTCCAGTTGCTGGGATCCTGCTCACAGGTCAACCGGTGGTCATATCCTCTCAGTGACCTCCACCAATAATATGTAGCCTTTTGTGACTGGCTTTCACTTTAGCGTACTGGTTTTGAGATTCATCCATGTTGTAGCATATCTCAGTACTTAATTCCTTTTTATTGCTGAATGATATTTCATGGTACAGATATCCCACATTTTTTTCTTTTTACCTCTTCACCAGTTGATGGACATTTGGATTGTTTTCATCTTTTGGTTATTGTGAATCATGCTCCTATGAACATTCACACACAAGTCTGTGTGTGGACATGCGTTTCATTATTCTTGGGTAGGTGGGTTGAATTGCTATTTATGCTTAACATTTTAAGAACCTGCTAAACTACTTTCCAAAGTGGCTGTACCATTTTACATTCCCACCAGTAATATATGAGGGTTCCAGTTTCTTCACATCCTCACCAACTCTTGTCCTTTTGATTATACCCATCCCAGTAAGTGTGAAGTGCTATCTCATTGTGGTTTAAAAAAAACCAGACAAACCTAGAATATAGTCAATGGTGTTGTAGTAGTGTTGTATGGTGACAGGTGGTAGTGGTGAGCACAGCATAATGTATAGACTTGTTGAGTCACTAGTCACTGTGTGGCACTCCTGAAACTAATATGTGTCACCTATATGTCAATTAAAAAAACTTGTGGTAAAACACACATGAAAAAATTGCTATCTTAATCATTTTTTTTTAAAGATATTCATTTATTTTTAGAGAGAGAGAAAGAGAGTGCATGCATGGGGGTAGGGAGAATCTCAAGCAGACTCCTTGCCGAGCATGGAGCCCCACACCGGGCTCTGAACCAAAATTAAGAGTCAGACGCTCAACTGACTGAGGCACCCAGGCACTTCCATCTTACCTGCTTTTGTGTGTCCAGTTCAGTGGTGCTAAGTATATTCAACTTACTGTGCAACCAATCTCTAGGACTTTTTGCAAAACTGAAACTCCTTGTACATTGAACAACAACTTCCTATTCTCCCTCTTCCTAATCTTGGGCAACCACCATTCTGCTTTCTGTTTCTATATATTTGACTACTCTAGATACCCCATGTAAGTGGATTCATAACAGTATTTGTCCTTTTGTAACTGGCTTATTCCATCTAGTATAGTCCTCAAGATTCATACATGGTGGGGGCACCTGAGTGGCTCAGTCCTTAAGCGTCTGCCTTCGGCTCAGGTCATGATCCCAGGGTCCTGGGATCGAGCCCCACGTTGGGCTCCCTGCTCCGCAGGAAGCCTGCTTCTCCCTCTCCCACTCCCCCTGCTTGTGTTCCCTCTTTTGCTCTGTCTCTCTGTGTCAAATAAATAAAATCTTAAAAAAAAAAAAAGATTCATACGTGGTGTAGCATGTGTCAGAATTTCCTTCCTTTTTAAGGCTGAATAATATTCCACTGTATGTATATACCACATTTTATTTATTCACTCTTCCACTGGATGGACACTTGGATTGCTTACACCTTTTGGCTATTGTGTGTGAACTGTGCTGCCATGAATATGGGTGTACAAACATCTCTTGAGAACCTGCTTTCAGTTCTTTTGGGGTATATACCCAGAAATGCAATTACTGAATGATATGGTAATTCTGTTTTTAATTGTTTGAGGAACCACCATTCTGTTTTCTGTAGTGGCTGCACCATTTTACATGCCCACCAACAGTGTGCAAGGGTTCCAGTTCCTCCACACCTTCACCAACATTTATTATTTTCTGTTTTTTGATAGTGGCCATCCTTATGGGTGTGATATCATTGTAGTTTTGATTTGCACTTTCCTTATGACTGATGATGTTGAGCACCTTTTCATGTGTTTTGTGCCATGTGTACATCTTCTTTGAAGAAATGTCTACTCAAATCCTTTGCCCATTTTAGGGGTACCTGGATAGCTCAGTTGGTTGAGTGTCTGACTCTTGGTTTTGGCTCAGGTCATGATCTCAAGGTCTTAGGATCAACCCCCCTAGTTGGGCTCCATGCTCGGTGTAGAATCTGCTTATCCCTCTGCCTCTGGTCCTCCCCCCTCTTGCTCTCTCTCTCAAATAAATAAATAAATAAAATTTAAAAAAACCAAGAACAAATCATTTGCCCATTTTAAAATTGGGTTATTTTTCTTTTTATGATTGAATTGTAAGAGTTCCTTATATGTACTGAATACAAGTTCTTTATCAGATATAAGATTTACAAGTATTTTTTTAATAGTGTCTTTTCAAGGGGCGCCTGGGTGGCTCAGTCGTTAAGCGTCTGCCTTCGGCCCAGGTCATGATCCCAGGTCCTGGGATCGAGCCCCGCATTGGGCTCCCTGCTCCACGGGAAGCCTGCTTCTCCCTCTCCCGCTCCCCCTGCTTGTGTTCCCTCTCGCTATGTCTCTCTCTCAAATAAATAAATAAAATCTTTTAAAAAAATAGTGTCTTTTCAAGCACAAAATTTTAAAGTTTTGATAAAATCAACTTGTCAATTTTTTTAAGGTTTTTTTTAGACAGCACAAGCTGGAGGGGAGGGGCAGAGGTCAAGGGAGAGAATCTTTTTTTTTTAAAGATTTTATTTATTTATTTGAGAGAGAGAGAGAGCACAGTGGGGTGAAGGGCAGAGGGAGAAGCAGACTCCCCACTGAGCAGAGAGCCGAACATGGGACTCGATCCTGGGATTCTGGGATCATGACCTGAGCCGAAGGCAGATGCTTAACCAACTGAGCCACCCATGCACCCCCGAGAGAGAGAATCTTGAACAGGCTCCATGCTCAGCACGGAGCCTGACATGGGGCTTGATATCATGACCCTGAAGTCATGACCGGAGCTGAAATCTAGAGTCGGACACTTAACTGACTGAGCCACCCAGGTGCCCCCCCAACTTGTCAATTTTTTAATGCTTGTGCTTTTGGTGCCATATCCAAGAAATCTTTCTCTAACCCAAGGTTCTGAATATTTACTGTGTTTTCTTCTAAGAGTTTTATACTTTTTAGTCTTTCATTTAGGTCTGTGATCCATTTTTAGTTGATTATTGGTTATGGTGTAATCAAACATATCCATCTCTATGTCAAACATCCCACTCTTCTAGGATGGACAGTGCTTAGAGCCATACTGTACTTGGATGAAATAAGGCTCTGTTCCCTTCAGTATCTCTTGTTGAAATTTTTGCATTATTCTGCCTTCTCCACTTACTTTAATCTCATTCTTAAGTTTTTACACTGGGGTAATCTACTGGATCGAGTGAGATTCTGAACAAACTAACTTCTCGATTTTTACATGTTTGAGGGTAATCTGCAAACTTAATTGTATACTCAGCATTTTACCTCTGCAGTCACCAAAACGATTACCATCAGATCTTTGCACTTTTTTTTTTCCCTGCACTATTGTTTTTAGACATTACTTATAGGCTGTGTGGCTCTTACTGAGAGCCTTGTTACTCCCAGAGAGCTGGGGTTGGGCCCCCGGTACCCCACTGTGGCTTGCTTCTCAAACTTCGGGATGCCTAAGAATCCGTTGAAGATCGTGTTACAATGCAGATTCCCAGGATCCATCCCTGTTGGGTTTTGAGGTCTTGGGTCCAGGGAGATGCACGTTTAACTACGCAGCTCAGATGACTCCTGCTGTTGGTGTTGGAGCTACTTTAAGAATCTTGCACCAGCAAATTGCTGGTATCAGTTACCTGGGAAACTTTGCAGCCTGCTAAGCCTAGCTACCCCCAGCACCCACGGCTGGTTGTGTTGGGTTGGAGTCCGGGTGCTGTAGATAAAGCCAGTGTGCGTGCAGCTGCAGGTCTGGGTACACACGCCAGTCTCTTAGGGTGGTCCCCATCACGGCCCTAGTGCCCGGCTTACTGCCTGCCTGATACAGAGCAGCCACCCCTCAGTTAGCTGCTCGTTGGTGTGGAATGAATGAACGAATGTATGTTTGCTTTACACGCCCATAGCACATTTGAAGTGGTGAATAAGCAGCATAGACTCTAGCCTTATCCCAAGGGAAGGTAGGGGGAAAAATGTAAAAGGCAGACAGAAACATTAAAAATCGTAGATGTTTTGGACCATGTATTAGTTTTCCATTTCTGCCATGTCAGATTATCACACATTTAGCAGTCTAAAAGAACACATTTGTTACCTTACAGTTCTGTAGGTCAGAAGTGCAAGTTGTATCTCACCAGCCTAAAATCAAGGTGTCAGCAGGCTGTGTTCCTCTCCTGAGAGGTTGTAAGAGAGCACACATGTCCTTGCTTGTTCAGAATGTAGGTAGAATGTAGTTCCTTGCAGTTGTAGGACTGAGGTCTCCATCTCCTTGCTGGCTGTCAGCTGAGGGCTATTTGTAGCTTCCAGAGGCCACCGGCATTCCTGGCTTGAGATCCCTTCCTCTGTCTTCAGAGCCGGTCCCTACCAAGTTTCAGATCTCTCCTCCAACTGCAGCCCAGAAAGGTTTTCTGCTTTTAAGGACTCTTATGATTACATTGGACCCATCCAGATATTCAGTGTGGTACCCCCATCTATGTCCTTAATCATGTCTCTAAAGACCCTTTGGCACATAAGCTAACCTATTTACAAGCTCTAGCAATTTCGATGTGGATGTGTCTGTACGCCATTCTGCCTGCCACAGGCCATTAGGACCAGTGGTCTCAGCAGTACCTGAGAGCATTGCTCCGTGAAGGGATGGCACTGTTACTCTATTTCTTTAATTCTAAGATGCCATTCATTAAAAACAACAACAAAAACAACCCTCTTTTTCAAACATAAGCAGAAGTAGAGAAACAGTGTAATATACCACTCTGTACCCATCGCTTTATTCCAGTATTACTGACTCTAGGCTAGTCTTGGGTCTAGTCTTGCTCCTCACCCCAGCTTGGAATTATTTTGAAGCAAATCTCAGAGAACATATCTATATATTTATAATTCAATATGTATTTCTAGAAGCTAAGAACTCTGTTTTTATTACATAGTCTCTGTTTACTAATATAACTCCCCCAAATCAATAATTTAATGTCATTAGATATCTAGACACTGTTTTCTTGATTATCTTATAGTTATTTAATTTGAATTGAGATCTAAATAAAGCCTACATATTACATTTAGTTGACATCTCTCTTATTGGTTAAAATATATATAACATAAAAATTACCATTTTAACCATTTTTTTTTAAAGATTTTATTTATTTGAAAGAGAGCTGGAGAGTGCGAGCAGGGGGAGGGGCAGGGGGACAGGGAGAAGGAGAAGCAGGCTCCCCACTGAGCAGAGAGCCCGACATGAGGCTTGATCCCAGGAACCTGGGATCATGACCTGAGCCAAAGGCAGACATTTAACTGGCTAAGCCACCCAGGTGCCCTGAAACTCTGTACCTATTAAACAATAAGTCCCATTGCCCCCTTCCCAGCTTTTGATAACCATCATTCTACTTTGTATTTGTATAAATTTGACTACTTTAGTGTTGTGTTCCACCCCACCTCTTGATGGTGATGCTCTCAGCTAGGAATGCCTGAGGCACTCGCCTGGGCCTCTCTTACAGTGAGCTCCAATGATATTTCCCCCACGGGGGCCTGGGCTGTGACTGGACTGACCCTTTTGGTTCTTAATGATCACAGGGTGCACCTCAGCAAAAACAATCAGGGAATTTTGAGGAACAGGATTTATTACTTGCAAGTCCTGGAGGGTACATGGTACATGTAAGGTCCCAAGTAGAGAGACAGGGATAGTGGGAGGAGCTGGGGCTCTGACTTTATTAGGGTCTGCGGGTGGAATGTCTGAGCTTTTGAGGGGTCACTCATTATTGGCTAATGTGAAGTGTAAGAGCAGAAATGAGGGCATGGGAGAGTGGAAGCAGGTTCACTCAAGTGGTCAGTTATCTAAGTTACCCAGCATTTTTCTGTAAGGGGAACTTCACGGGTAACCTAGTTCCTAATCTGGTTGTTTTACCTAGTGGCTGTGTCATACAGCTGGCAGTATGTTTATTCAAGATGATATCTTTGAAATGGATGTCTTGGCAATCAGAAGCTTAATGTCAGGCACTTACCCTACATTTAGTTACCTCATATAAGTGAAATCATATAATTGTACTTTTGTGACTGATTTATTTCAGTTAGCATAATGTCCTCAGCGTTCATAACATGTTGTAACATGTGACAGGATTTCTTTCCTTTTAAGACAGCATAATATTCCATTGTATGTATGATGTTTAATTTTATATATTAACTTGCCTGGATCATGTGGTTCCCAGGTATTTGGTCAAACATTGTTCTGAGTATTTCTGTGAGGGTGTTTCTGGAGGAGAGTAATATTTAAATTGGTGGGCTTTGAATAAAAGAGATTGCCTTCCAGTATATGAATGGGCCTCATCCAATCAGTTAAAGGCCTAAAGAGAACAAAAAAGATCCACCTCCTTCAGCAATTGAGATTTCTTCAGTAGACTGCCTTTGGACTTCATCTGCCACATCAGTTCTTGCTAGTTCTCAGCAGACTACCTTCAGACTCATACTGGGACATTGGCTCTCGGGGCTCCAGCTTGCCAGTTTACCCTGCAGATTTTACACGTGCCAGCCTCTGTGGTCAAATGAACCAATTACTTATAATAAATCTCTATGTATACATCCTCTTGGTTGTGTTTCTCTGGAGAACTAACAAATACAGTATGTATAAACCACATTTTGTTTCTCACTTCTTCCATTGATGGACATTTGGATTGCTACCACTTCTTGGCAATTATGAATAATGTGGCTATGCACATGGATGTGCAAATATCTCTTAGATATTGCAGTTCTTTTGGATATATACCCAGAAGTGGGATTGCTGGATCATATGGAAGTTCTAATTTTAAATTTTTGAGGAGCTGCCGACTATTTTCCATAGCTGTTGCACCATTTTATAATCCAGCCAATAGTGCACAAAGGTTCCAACTGCTGTACGACCCCCAGTACTTGTTTCTGGTTTTTTTGATAGTAGCCCTCCTAATGGGTGTGAAGTGATATCTTATTGTGTGGGTTTTTTTTTTTTTTTTTAAATAAGCTCTACACCCAGTGTGGGACTTGAATTTACAATCCCAAGATCAAGGGTTGCATGCTCTACTAACTGAGCCAGCCGGGCGTACCTTATTGTGGTTTTTTTTTTTTTTTTTTTTTTTTTAAAGATTTTATTTATTTATTTGAGAGAGAGAGTGAGCACGAGAGGGGGGAGCGGGAGAGGGAGAAGCAGACTCCCCACTGAGCAGGGAGCCCGATGCGGGACTCGATCCCGGGACTCCAGGATCATGACCTGAGCTGAAGGCAGTCGCCCAACCAACTGAGCCACCCAGGCACCCCCTTATTGTGGTTTTGATTTGCATTTCTCTGATGATTAGTGAAATTGAACATCTTTTTAGGTGTTGATTGCCTATTTGTATATCTTGTTGGAGAAATGTCTATTCAAGTCCTTTGCCCATTTTTGGATTGGGTTGTTTGTTTTTTTGTTGTTAAATTGTAGGAATTCTTTATATATTTGGCATATCAGATATATCAGATATATGATTTGTAGATATTTTCTCCCATTTTGTGAATTGCCTTTTCACCCTGTAATAGTGACCTTTTATGTGCAAAAGTTTTTAATTTTGATATGGTCCAATTTATCTGTTTTTTTCTTTTGTCGTCTTTGCTTTTAGTGTCACATGCAAGAAATCATTGCCAAATCCAGTGTCAAAGCTTTCCCCCATCATTTCTTCTAAGACTTTAATAGCTTCAGGTCTTATATTTAAATCTTTGATGCACTTTGAGTTAGTTTTTGTATATGGTGTAAGAGAAAAGGGTCCAACATTCTTTTGCATGTGGATGCTAGTTTTTCTGGCACAGTTTGTTGAAAAGACCATCCTCTTCCCATTGAATGGTCTTGGCACTTTCAAAAAAATTATTTAACCCTTATATGTGAGGGTATATTTCTGGGCTTTCTGTTCTGTTCTTTTGGTCTGTGTATCTGTTTTTATGACAGTACCACACTGTTTTTAATACTGTGCTTTGTAATAAGTTTTGAAATCAAAGTGTGAAACTTCCAACTTTGTTCTTTTTTTTCAAGATTATTTTGGTTATTTTGGGTCCCTTGGAATTCCATATGAAATTTAGGATGGACTTCTGCAAAAAAGTCATTGGGATTTTGATAGGAATTGCATTGAACCTGTAGATTGTTTCAGGTAGTATTGACATCTTAATAATACTAACTGTTCCAACTCATGAAGATGGGATATCTTTCTACTTACTGGTGTCTTCTTTAACTTCCTTCAACAACAGTTCATAGTCTTCAGTGTATATAGTTTTGACCTCTTTATTTAAGTTTATTCCTAAGTATTTTATTGTTTTTGTTGCTATTGTAAATGGAATTGTTTTCTTAATTTCCTTTCATATTGTTCATTGGTAGTGTATAGAATTGCAACTGGTTTTTGCAAGTTGATTTTGTGTCCTACAATTTAGCTTAATTTGTTTATTATTCTAACAGGTTTTTTAAAGTTGTTTTTGGTGCAATGCTTTATAGGGTTTTCCCTGCATGTATAACATGCCATCAACAGAGATAATTTTACTTCTTTTCCAATTTGGATGCCTTTTATTTCTTTCTCTTGCTTAATTGCCGTGGCTAGGACTTCCAGCCTTATGTTGGAAAGAAGTGGTGAAAGTGGACATCTTTGTCTTGTTCCAGGTCTTAGAGGAAAAGCTTGCAGTCTCACCCTTGAGCATCATGTTAGCTTTGGGCTTTTCATATATAGATTTTATTATGTTGAGGTAGTTTACTTGTGTTTTTAGTTTGTAGAGTAGTTGTAGAATACTTTTTTTTTTTTTTTAATCATGAAAGGATGTTGAATTTTGTCAAATGCTTCCTGCATCAGTTGAGATCATGTGAATTTTTCCTTCATCCTGTTAGTACGGAGTATCACTTTGATTTATTTTCATATGTTGAACCATCCTTGCATTAAAGGAATAAATTGTGCTTGGTTATGGTGTATAATCATTTTAATGTACTGTTGAATCCTGATTGTTAGTATTTTTTTTGGAAGATTTTTGCAGCAGTGTTTATAAAGGACATTGATTTACAGTTTTCTTGTAGTGTCTTTGTCTGGCTTTGGTATCAGGGTAATGCTGGCTTCATAGAATGAGTTGGAAAGTGTTCCCTTCTCTTCAATTTTTTGGAAGAGTTTGAGAAAGATCTGTTACTTCTTTAAATGGTTGGTGGAATTCACCAGTGAAGCCATCTGGTTTTGAGTGTTCTTTATGGAGATTGTTTGTTTTTGTTTCTGTTTTCCCTCTTGCCCTCCCAAAGGTAGAGAACAGTCAACTATGGCAAAAGCAGCCACAGAAGCAACACCCAGAGCTGGCTTCATGCTTAGGAGAGAATGCTACACTCCCTCCTCATGGTTTTCGGTACTCTATACATTCAGAGAAACTTCTCTAGTAACAAACTATAGAAATGGTCCCTGAAAGTATAGTCTTTTTATGGAGTTTTTAAATTAATGACTCAGTCTTCTTACTAGTTACAGGTCTATTCAGATTTTTTATTTGTTCATGACTCAGTCTTGGTAGATTGTGTATTTCTAGGAATTTGTGCATTTCTTCTAGGTTATACAATTTATCGTGTATAATTGCTCATAGTACTCTCTCTCTCTTTTTTTTCTTTTTTAAGATTTTATTTATTTATTTGACAGAGATAGCGAGAGCAGGAACACAAGCAGGGGTAGTGGGAGAGGGAGAAGCAGGCTTCCCGCTGAGCGGGGAGCCCGATGCAGGGCTCGATCCCAGGACCCTGGGATCATGACCTGAGCTGAAGGTAGACGCTTAACGACTGAGCCACCCAGGCGCCCCCAGAAAAAGCTACTTTTTATGATCTCAATGTTTCTGAATTTATCAAGACTTGTTTTGTGACCTAACATGGTCTATCCTTGGGAATGTTCAATGTGCACTTGAAAAATGTATATTCTGCTATTGTTGGGTGGAATGTTCTGTAGCAGTTGATGTCTCTTAAGTCTTAAATCTATAGGTTCCCTCTAAAATATTTTGTCGTTATTGAAGAAGCAGGTCCTTTGTCTTCTAGAGTTTCCCACAGTTCATGCCAATTGCATCTTGTGATGTCATTCATTTTTAATTTATTTTTAAAGATTTTATTTATTTATTTGAGAGAGAGAGAGCAAGCGAGAGAGAACACAAGCAGGGGGAGGGGCAGAGGGAGAGGAAGAAGCAGACACCCTGCTCACCAGGGAGCCTGACCTGGGCCTTGATTCCAGGACATGGGGGTCATGACCGGAGCCAAAGGCAGCTGCTTAACCTACTGAGCCACCTTTAATAGTAGCTTTTATTTTTTAAATTTTATTTTCTTTTTTTTTCTTTTTCTTTTTTTTTTTGAAGATTTTATTTATTTGACAGAGAGAGACACAGCGAGAGAGGGAACACAAGCAGGGGGAGTGGGAGAGGGAGAAGCAGGCTTCCCGCGGAGCAGGGAGCCTGATGCGGGGCTCGATCCCAGGACCCTAGGACCATGACCTGAGCCGAAGGCAGACGCTTAACGACTGAGCCACCCAGGCGCCCCTATTTTTTTAATTTTAATTTCAATTTTTTAAAAAGGATTTTATTTATTTATTTGACAGAGAGAGAGACAGCGAGAGAGGGAACACAAGCAGGGGGAGTGGGAGAGGGAGAAGCAGGCTTCCCGCTGAGCAGGGAGCCTGATTCGGGGCTCAATCCCAGGACCCTGGGATCATGACCTGAGCCAAAGGCAGATGCTTAATGACCACCCAGGCGCCCCAATAGTAGGTTTTAAAAGTAAAACACACAATATCAAATGTATATATTATTGTAAGAAGGATCCCTAATTTCATATATGAAAAAGAAAAAGTACAAGTCTTATATTTGAGAAAATATGGGAGTGATGGTCATAACTGACCTGGACTAGCCAACAAACAGGCAAATGATGAAAGACTTTCAGTTGTTAAGGAAGGATGAGATGGGTTTAGTACATTTTAGAAAGATTAGATAAAGATGGGGCACCTGTGTGGCTCAATTGGTTGGGCGTCTGCCTTTGGCTCAGGTCATGATCTGGGGGTCCTGGGATGGAGTCCCGAGTGGGGCTCCCTGCTCAGCAGGAGTCTGCTTCTCCCTCTGCCCCTCCCCCCTGCTTGTGCTTGTGCACGCGTGGTCTCTCTCATAAATAAATAAATAAAATCTTTGAAGAAAGATAAAAATAATGAAATAGAAAAAGGTTGCAGTGAAAAGCTTTGATACTACGTGTGTGTGTGTGTGTGTGTGTGTGTGTGTGTGTGTGTGAACTATCTTATATCCCAATCATACTCCTTAATGAGATGTTAACATATATGAATCAACTTTCTTAGGTAGCACCCTTAAGGCTTTTGGAAGAAGATAGAGTAAAAAACACATAAGTAAAATTTTCCTAAGTCTATCTGTTTGATATGCTTGAAGTTTATAAATTTTCCCAGAATACAGGTTTGGCAAAGAACACTTCTGTGTATCTAAAGAGCATTTGCTTTAATATCTAGTATTTGTATGGAATATATAGAAGAGTAGAAGCATTAGAAATAATTTTTCCATGTTTATGCAGCATTTTTTTTTCTCTTTTTAGAGAGAGTAGGGGGCAGGGGCAGAGGGAGAGAGAGAGAGAATCTTAAGCAGGCTCCATGCCCAGTTGCAGAGCCTGATGTGGGGCACAGTCTCATGACCCTGAGATTATGACCTGAGCTGAAATCAAGTGTCGGATGCTTAACCGACTGAACCACCCAAGCACCCCCCATATTGTTCATTTCTGATAAAGTTTTGAATCACTTCATCTTCATGTGTTCTGTAAGTATTTATTTAGACCATGCTATGTATTGGGCTCTGGGTGAGTTCCGAAAGTATACATTTGAAGTTCATGCTTAGCAGATTTTACCCAACAATTATTGGATTCCCATTTGGTTATCACTAAAGCACATGTTGAAATGTTACCATACAGGTATAACGAGTGGAAGGAATTCTTGATATCTTTTCCTGAAAAGATAAGGAATGAGGAAAAAATGGTATCTATCGTGGCAGGGTATTCATGTCTCTCCATTTACACGCTCATTCATAGGGTTTTCTAGCACTTGGTTCTGGTTTCAGGTGATCAGCCAAGGCCTACATAGAATCTGATTTGACCTAAAAGATCTCACTTCTGTTTGTCACCTGCTAGATGACTTCTCCTAATTACTGGTGTCAGCATTTTTTTTTCCTTTTGTTTTTTCCCTTATGTTTATAAAATAATAAGAGCAAAGGGGCGCCTGGGTGGCTCAGTCATTAAGCGTCTGCCTTCGGCTCAGGTCATGATCCCGGGGTCCTGGGATCGAGCCCCACATCGGGCTCCCTGCTCAGCGGGAAGCCTGCTTCTCCCTCTCTCACTCCCCTCTGCTTGTGTTCCCTCTCTCGCTGTGTCTCTCTCTGTCAAATAAATAAAATAAAATCTTAAAAAAAAAAGAGCAAAAATGCAATAAAATATTCAAGTCATTGACCCAAATAAACACTGTTATGCAAAAAAAGCTGTTGAGGTTGCTGAGAATGAGTATCAGCTCCCAAGTTCCCTGTGGGCAACTTGAAGTGTCAGACCGACAGTGGTTGAGGGGTCCTTGTGTACAGTGAAATATGGGTTTTCTGGTTGTGGCAGTCACAAAAGGTTGAGGAGGTTCTAGTTCTGGTTCCTGTAACTTGAAAGTTACCTAACCTGGGGTGCCTGGATGGCTTAGTCGGTTGAGCATCCAACTCTTGATTTCAGCTCAAGTCATGATTGCAGGGTTGTGGGATTGAGCCCTGTGCTTGGCAAGGAGAGCTTGAGGATTCTCTCCTTCTCCCTCTGCCCCTCCCTGCTGTTTGCATACTCTCTCTCTCTCTCTCTCAAATAAATAAATCTTAAAAACCAAAAGAAAGGGGGCGCCTGGGTGGCTCAGTCGTTAAGCGTCTGCCTTTGGCTCAGGTCATGGTCCCAGGGTCCTGGGATCAAGCCTCACATCGGGCTCTCTGCTTGGCGGGAAGCCTGCTTCTCCCTCTCCCACTCCCCCAGCTTGTGTTCCCTCTCTCGTTGTGTCTCTCTCTGTCAAATAAATAAAATCCTTAAAAAAAAAAAAAAAAGAAAGTTACCTAACCCCTCAAGACCTAATTGTCTTCATGTGCTAAATGAGAAGGGCTGGGCTCTATGAAACCTGAAGGTCTAGGGAGTTTAGACTTTAAAAAAAATCATTCATTTTAGCAAATTCATTCATTCTGCAGTTATTCATTGAACACTTACATTGTGGCAAGCCCTGTTCCAGTTGCTGGGGAAATCGTAAACAGACAGACAAAAGTCCCTGTCTTCTAGAAATTTACGTTCCAGCTTGGGATGAGATAATACACAAATAAATAAAAATATGTAGTATGTGACCAGTGCTCCTCCACACTGTCGAGGTCATCAAAAACAAGGAAGGTCTGAGAAACTGCTTCAGCCAAGAGGAGCCTAGGGAGACATGACCAAAAAATGAAATGTGGTATCCTGGACCAGAAAGAAAGACAGTAGGTAAAAACTGAGGAAATCAGAATAAAGTATGGACTTCTTTTAATTGATACATGGAATGTATCAATATTGGTTCACTAGTTGTAATAAATGTATTCCAAATGTAAGATGTTAATAATTGGGGAAACTAAGTGTAGGTTATATGGGAATTTTCTTATATAGTACTGTCTTTACAATTTTTCTGAAAATCTAGAAGTGTTGTAAAAAATAAAGTTTATTTTTAAAGTGTGTGTGTGTGTGTGTGTGTGTGTTGATGAGTGACATGGAGAAAAGTGAAGCTGGGTCAGAGGGCAGGGAGCGCAGGTGGTGAGGAAGGTGAGGGAGGGCCCAACAGAGAAGGTGACATTTGGGCAGAACCCTGGATGGAAGTGGGGGAGCTCGCCGTGTGGGTATTTGTGTGTGGGGGGGAGTGTTTTAAGACAGTGGGACCCACAAGGGGCAAGGCCCTCCTAAAGGTAGCAACTAGAAGGCATGCCAGTTGCCATGGGGGGAGCCCCCCAGGAGTGCCGGTGGAAGTAGAAAATTAGGTCAGACTGGTGGTGGGGCTGGGGGGGGCTGTGGAAGGGTGGGGGCTGGGCGTTAGTTATCTTTTAAGTCCGGATCAGGACTTTGGCATCGACTCTGGACCAGATGCGGGCAAAGCCGTGGGTCTGGCCGCCTTCCCTGTGGCATGGATCCCACATCACATGGCCCTCCTTTTACAGGCTTCTGAAAGTTACCACTTGAGGGCCTCATTAGGCTTTAGAGCAAGGGTTGGAAAACTACAGCCGTGGGCCAAATCCTTTCCCACCTGGTTCTCTGCAAAGCTGTACAAAGGTGAGCTCCTACCTTTTCCCTCCCTCCCTTCTGTGAGGTTGTTTCATACATTCATAGACAGTTTGTAATTGTTTTGTCACATTCTGTATTCCATCCTGGGATTCTCTCGACTTCCTAAATGATTTGTTAAAATCTGCATACATTAAGGATCACTCTTCATGCTGTGAAATTCAGTGGGTTTTGACAAATGCATAGTGTCATGTATCCACCATCACTGTTTCATGCAGAATAATTTCACTGCCTGGAAAAAACCCCTGTGCTTCACCTATTCAGTTCCATCGTGTCAAACCTCTGGCAACCACTGATCTTTTCACCCATCTCTATAGTTTTGCCTTTTCTAGAATGTCTTATAATTGGAACCGTATAGTATGTAGGCTGTTTAGACTGGCTTCTTTCACTTAGCAATATGCATTTAAGATTTAGTCAAGGCTTTTTGTGGCTTGATAGCTCTTTTCTTTTTATCACTTAATAAAATTCAGTGTCTGGATGTGCCAGTTTGTTTATCTATGTCACCCATTGAAGGGCATCTTGGTTGCTTCCAGTTTTTGGCCATTATGAATAAAGCTGCTATAAACATTCATGGGGAGGTTTTTATGTGGACATACGTTTTCAAATCAGTTGGGTGTGATTGCTGAATTGCATGGTGACACTGTGTTTAGCTGTGTGTTCACCCGGTTTTTTTTTAGAATATCATAGAGGAAACCTATGACTTTTTTTGGTTTGTGTCCTTTGACAGTGCCATGGTACTATTCTTTTCCTATTTCTGGAGGCTTGATTGAAATTTCTCCAGAGGAGTGTTAAAATTCAAATTGTTTTTAGTGAAATTTGAAATTATGATGGAACTTCTAAGAGTAGATTCTTAAAAATCTTTTTAATTTTAAAATTTATCCCCAGTGGGTCCTACCCTGAGAACTTAATAGATCAGCTGTCTTATAAGTTGAAGTAATTGAGATACAATAGTAACAAGTTAAAAATAATCGTACTAGCATTCCTGGAGGCTTTGGGAGTGACATGTACATTTAATTTGAAATAGTGGGGAAGTGTTTCGACGGACTCTCTTTGCATAGATGTGTAAGGTTCTCTCCAGGTAAAGACATCAGAATCTGCATGATTTCTTCCCAGTGCTAAAACTTGAAACACATTAAAAACACATTGATGTTGGGGCGTGTGGCTGCCTCAGTCGAAAGACCATGTGACTCTTGATCTTGGGATTGTGAGTTTGAGCCCCACATTGGGTGTAGAGTTTACTTAAAAATAAATAAATAAGTAAACTTTTAAAAAAAAGGAAAGAAAAAAAACACATTGGTGTTACAGAGGGAAAATGAAACGGGAAAAAAGCTTGGAGTTTTTTCAGCTTTATCGATGTATGATTATTGATCTGTAATATTGATATATAATAAATACACTGCACATATTTAAAATGTACAACTTCAGTTTGGACATGTGGATGACCGGCACTACAATCAAGATAATGAACACAGCTGTCATCCCCCAAAGTTTCTTATTCATCATTATCATTCCCCCTTCTCTTGGCAGCAACTGGTCTATCACTTTTATCACAATATATTAGCTTGCATTTTCTTTTTTTGTGTTTTTTTTTAAAGATTTTATTTATTTATTTGACAGAGAGTGAGAGAGCACAAGCAGAGGAAGAAGGAGAAGCAGGCTGTCCACTCAGCAGGGAGCCCAATGTGGGGCTTGATCCCAGAACCCTGGGATCATGACCTGAGCTGAAGGCAGATGCTTAACCGACTGAGCCACCCAGCCTCCCCTAGCTTGCATTTTCTATAAGTTTCTATATATTGTATATATAATTTATGTGAATTATTTAAATGGAATCATACAGTGTATATTTTTATGGAGAAGTTTCTGGTTTCCTTCAGAATAGTTTGAGATTCATCTGTATTGTTGGGTGGATCGGTACTTCCATTTCTTTGTTGCTGAGTAGTATGCCATTTTATGGTGCCATGGACTGAATTGTGTTCCCTATAATCATATGTTGGAGCCCTACCCCCCAACATGACTGTATTTGCAGACAGGGCTTTTAGGAGTGGATAAATAAGGTCAAAAGGGTGGGGCCCTAATCCTGTAGGATTGGTGGTCTTATAAGATGAGGAAGAGTCTTCTCTTTCTCCTTGTGCACATGTTGTCAAAGGGCTGTGTGAGGGCCCAGCAATTAGGTGGCCTTTGCAAACCAGGAGGAGAGCTCTCACTGGGACTGGACTATGCTAACATCCTGATCCTGGAGTTCCTGCCTCCAGGACTCTGATACAATAAATTTCTGTTGTTTTAGCCACCCAGCCTATGATGCTTTATTATGGTGGCCTGGGCAGGCTAAGACCTGTGGATACACCATAATTTGTTTTCCCATCTTCCTGTGGTTAGACATTTCTAGTTTTTGGCTATTTCAAATAAAGCTGCTGTGAACGTTCATGCACAGTTATTGAGTAGACCTGTGCTTTCATTTTTATCAGGTAAATATCTAGGATTGGGCTGGCTGGATTATGTGTTTCACATAAGAAACTGCCAGATGATTCTCTGAAGTGATTGTACCATTTTACTTTCGTACTAGTGGCATATGAGAATTCTGGTTCCTCCACATCAGTCTTGAGGCTTGAATCATGAATCGCTCTTCCTTAGGTGGTCCACCCAGAGGTGTGGAGGAGGCTCTTCGCCTGCTGGAGCGTGGCCGGGAGAGGCGTGGGCAGGCAGCCATTTCACCATGGAGCCCTCTGCCATACTCTCTATGCTCTCAAATGAGAATTTTTTAGGCCCACATGAATCTACTTTCCATAAAAATACAGCATGATTTAATATCTTTATTCCTTATATTTGTCCTTCTTTCATTGCTTTTCCTATTTTTCTTTTACTTGCAGACCTCCTGGGTTAAGCCCAGAGTTTCTGGGCTATGAGGTATTGGAGGGAGCCTGGGTTTTAGAGTCAGATACAGCTGGATTTGAATTTGGGCTTTATAGCTTAGCTGTGTAGTAAGTCGTGTGACCCGACTCTCAGTTTCCTCATCCGTTTTTAAAAAGTGTGGGGAGGTTGATAATACCCAGCTTGATTGGTTGTTACAAGGCTTAAGTATAATGCATTGAAAACATTTTCATTGAACATCTTGGAAACTGTATTCATTTCCCAAGATGTATTTGTAATTAGAAGTCCCATTTCCTATTTGACAGGGGCTGCCATGCTACCCACGGAGTAGGAGGGGAACTGAAGTTTTAATGGGTGCCACCAGTTAGAGGGAGACACAGAATATATAGCAAAATACAGTGGTATTGCCAGGGCTTAGAGTAACCTTGCAACGTTTAATAATCCAGGCCTTCCTTTGGCCATTTGCATGGTATTGCAGATGTATTTCGTGTGCCTATTTATGTACTTACACAAAGACAATTCCTGCCTGAGTGTGATTCCTTTAAGCAGCCCATTTGGGAACCCCCAGCCTGAACGGTACTTAGGGAATGTTTTGAAGGAGGAGAAAAGGAGGAACACACTGTGGCTCTGGGAGCGATGTTTCTCAGGCCTCCGGGATCCCAGCCAGTATACATGTCTGCCTGCCTTTCTCAGTGCTTGGGCTGCAGTGTCTGTCGCGGGCCTTTTGGCCTGCGGAATCCTTTGTCCAGCTGGCTGAGGTGCCTTGAGTGCTTTGGGCCTTGCCTCCCTTGGAGAAGTGGGAAGTTACTCTTTGATGGCTGGGCCAGACTGCTCATCTGATGTTACTGGAGTTTGAAAGGGTGTCCTGGTAGTCAAGGGGTTGGCATCGGTGTGGCCGGGGCCGGCTGGAGTGGGAACCGCAAGGGGAAGGGAAGGTCCTGGTGAAGCGGGATGTGTGGGTGTCAGGTGGCACTGGATTTGTTTTGCCAGGTGAGGGTGTCTGGGGGCCTTCTCTCCCCTGCCCGACCGCTGGGTTCCAAGTGTCCTGCGGCGTTTCTCCTTAGAGCCGGCTGGCTTTCTTGGCATCATTCAGTCTAGTTGCTAGGAAGCCGAATAAGGCAAATGCAACTTCCTTTTGACTTACTCACATTGAACCATCTGCTTATTCCTTCTCATGGCCTTCAAACTTGGCTAGGATCATTGAGAAGAGGGTCGAGTGGAGCATCTGTGCTCCTGATCCTTTTTGGAAAAGGAAAGCTTTCTAATAACTCTTTAACCCTCTCGGTCCAAATTCATAATAGTTAATCTTGTTTAGCCCCTTGTTTCTTTCAGCTAACAATTTGTAGCAGGCATTTTCTTCCTAGGTTTTGCCCCTTATTATTATTTTTTTTTTTTTAAAGATTTTATTTATTTGTTTGACAGAGACAGAGACAGCGTGAGCAGGAACACAAGCAGGGGGAGTGGGAGAGGGAGAGGCAGGCTTCCTGCGGAGCAGGGAGCCCGATGCGGGGCTCGATCCCAGGACCCTGGGACCATGACCTGAGCCGAAGGTAGACGCTTAACGACTGAGCCACCCAGGCGCCTGCCCCTTATTTTTGTCTTAGATTTACATCTGTGTTATTCATTAACCACACAACTTTTGAAAGAGGAAGACAGTGTCGATGTGTGTCAAGTGCATTTGGCATGTAAACATAACAGTGGTCTTAATGGAGGACCTGAGTGCTTAGAATTGAGGCACACTAATGATTCAGGAATGTTCTTTCATAAGTGCCATTGTGGAGTTAGTGTCAGATAGATACATTAAAGGTGGCAGATAATTCATGAAAAAAAATTTTTTTTTAAATTATACTTATTTGACATAGAGACAGAGAGAGAGGGAACACAAGCAGGGGGAGTAGGATAGGGAGAAGCAGGCTTCCCGCTGAGCAGGGAGCCCAATGCGGGGCTCGATCCCAGGACCCTCGGACCATGACCTGAGCCGAAGGCAGACGCTTAACCGTCTGAGCCACCCAGGCGCCCCTAATTCATGAAAATTAATGGTGATATTGGTGGAGCATCTACCAAAGAGAAGCTTTAAAAATGATTTTTTTAAGACTACCAGACACCACCAGCATTACATTCTTACTTTTTTTTTTTGTTTAATTCAGTTCATTTGGGTAAATCTGATTCATTATGTTGAAGCCCCTTTCCATTGGTGAATTTATTATAATGGTCTTTTCTTGTGACAGAGCTGTGCTTTCAGTTGTCAACTCTGGAAAAACAGTTGAGCAAACAAACTAGACAAAAATAGAAATAGGCATTACAAAATAGAGATTCTGAAAAAAAAAAGTCTTGAGAAAATCATTGTTCGAGTTTTAAAAATCCAGTTTAACTGAAGATTTAATCACCTTTGAGTGTACCAAAACTGTGGAAACTAACATGTGGGCTATGGGAAATAATTTCTTCTTAAGTGTAATTTTGTCTTTGTTGGTTTTTTAGCAGCAAGCCATATAAACCTTTTCTGCCGACTTCTTATTCTCCCCAAGAGGGCTACTTAAAGGAGGGTGAAGACATGCTAAGGTAAAGTTTTATTGTTGTGGCTCAATTTGCTAAAAGCTTTAGTAGTAATTTAGATGTGTTCTTACTGTGCAGACTTATGTGTTTATTAAAATTGATGCTATTAATATTTGCTTTTTGGGAAGTCCCTCAGGTCAACTTGATCATATTAAGCCATTCTGCTTTAACTTCTCCCTTTCCATAGTCATTTGGACTCTAGTAACTGAAACAGACCTACAGACTGAAGGGACTCGACCATCCGAGCCCCTTTGTGGGCTCTGCCTGAGTGACCCACTGCAGCAGGCCCTTGACTCCCTTCTTCCACACCTCTCCACCTTTTTTGTGCTACCATCTGACCATGGGTTTATGCTCTGAAAATGCAAATTTATTTTGGTTATGAGGTGAATCAGTATTCCAGTATAAATAAAGTCAGTTAAAAATGGTTTGGGGCACCTGGGTGGCTCAGTCGACTGTTAAGTGTCCGACTCTTGATTTCGGCTCAGGTCATGATATCAGGGCCATGAGATCGAGCTCTGTGTCTGGCTCACGCTTAGAATGGAGTCTGAGATTCTCTCTCTGCCCCTTCCCTCGCCCATTCTCTCTCTCTCTCTCTCTCAGGAATGGATAAACAGATATAAAAGTGTTTGGTATTAAAAAGTAAAAATCCCTTTCAGAGTTCTCCCCATTTTCCCCCTTTATTTTTAACTGAAATGGCTCACATTGGTATATTGTTCTAGAACTTGCTTCTTTCACGTAACAGTATGTCATGGAGGATAATTGATCCTCATTGGTTTTGACCACCGTGTAGGATTCTGAAGTCTTTAAACTAGTTTTGAAGGTGGTCTTACTTAGTTTAGTCTGTCACATTCAGCAGTGGAGTTCTTCTGAGTAACAAAATAGGTAAATCAACGTGGCTCTTCAGGATTCTTGCTTTGGATTTACCTCTGTAGTTTTGGTAAAAGCAGTCTTCCTTGAATTGTATCTGAATTGATTTTTATCTGTATAAACCTTGACCGGGCCTCTCTCTCACCTGCATTAAAGATGAGATTTGTGTCAGATTAGATTAATAATTCAAAATTGAAAAATGCCTTCCTCAGCTGCGGAAGCACTTGGAAGTATAGAGTTCAGGAGCGACTGTTAATGGGGATTAGTCTCTCTCAGGTAACGTTTCCTGACAATGAGACTCAGAATACTTACACCGGTAGGTGATCTTCTGAAGGAGGGATTTTCTTAGCTCTGGTGTGAAGGAAGCCTAAAGGCAGAGATAGATGATAATGGCTTACATCTATTGATGGCCTGTCCTGCATCAGATACTGTTCTAAGGGCTCTACCTGCATTAACTCATTTAATCCTCATAGCAACACTTCCAGGTAGGTTCCAATCGCCCCATTTCACAGGTGGGGAAACTGAGGCATAGCAATGTTAAGTAACTTGTTCAAGCTTACCCAATTAGTAAGTGACAGCACTGAGATTCATACCCAGGCCGTTGCAATTTCAACGTCATACTGCCTTTTCTGGATGACCACGTACCAGCTTCTGAGGTGCCCCCCAAACCCTGTCTAATTACTTAGAGTGGTGGTGGGCATTTTACAGACCACTTTGTTAAAAGAAAGTGTATAAAGGGTGAGGGAAAGCCAGCAAGTAGACAGCCTAGAAAGGGGTAGAGAGGGCAGGCAGCTTGAGGAGTGGCCTCTGGAGTCAGTGGCTAGTGTTTGTCAGAGACAGTAGACAGAGATAAAGTCTGCGTGGGGGAAGGAAACATTCTCTTGTAGCTCAGGATCCTCAGGCAGTAGGGGAGGCATGGATTTCAGGCACAAGCTCTGCCTCTAAAAGTCTGGAGCTGTGTCTTTGCTGTGTCAGGCAATTGGATGTGGACAAGAACCCAAATGAAAATCGTACAGGGGCAGAGCAAAGGGATTGACGTTTGCTGGCAGCTTGCTGAATCGTCATGGTTTGAGCATGTTCCGTGGCTGCTCTGCCATGCAGCCTGATGCCTCTGGTGAGAAAGGAACTAATCACTGCCTGCCGAGGTGCTTCTCTCCCTGGCAGGACACTCCTTGTGGACAGACACATTGGTGTCTGGATGCCGGAGAGCCGCAGTAAAAATGCCTGATTTAGGGTACAGCGTGCATTGAATTCCCCCTTTCTTCTGTTAAATCACAGCAAAGGGGACTACTTTAGATGGCTAATAGATTACCCAGCATCTGTGCACTATTTGCATGCCTTTAGCAAGGGAAAATAGCTGGCTCACAGGAGCTGTAGAGTGTTTAGGAGTAAAGTGAGCAGACCTCATTGACTCGTTTTTTACTCACTTCCAATGAAGACCTTCAGAGATAAGTGCCTCTTCTTCAAAAGATATACACATCTGATAAAATTATCTCCTCTTCTTTAAAATAAACACCTTCAAGTATGAGTTTCTGTCTGTATTTGTCTGATTGACAAAGATCAATGGCTCCATGTAGTACTTTTCATCCTAACAGGCAAGAGGAAGTGAATGGGAGAGGACAGAAAAATCCCAGAAACTCAAAATATTCTGAAATGAGAACAGATTATTGAGCGTCTATCTCTGTGTAGACACAGCCTTTCTTTTGGTGCATATGTATTGCGCCAGGTGACCTGGTATTTATTTCTTGGCTTTTGGGGACACATTTAGAGGGAGACTGCGTTTGCACAAACTATTATATTTTCATGCATCCAATAGCATTAAAGAATTACGGCGGAATGTGGCTGATTATTCAAAAAGGCACGAAGAGAGTCATGAGCGACCCCAGTCCACTCAGTTAGGTAAGAGTCTTGCTGAGATTCCCCTTCTGTTTTCTTCATCTATTCTTTATAGAGGTGTTGCCATTCCTTTACACTTTCGTAAAAATCCCTGAAAACCTTCAGTGATTGCTTTTGCCCTTGCAAGAGCATGAACATGTCAGTATTTTTCAGGTGATGTCAGCGGCAGGGACACTTGGAAAGAAGGGCTTTTCCAGCACTTTTATCAAGTGATTCAGAAAGAACGTGATCGAGAGAGGCCTTCAGATTGCGTTATCGTTTCAATCAATAATGAACAGAGGTATATTTATTTCTTTCTAGCCTGTCAAATGAGAATGTGTACAAATGGAATAATTAAGTATTCAGCCTTACATCCATAAGTTGCTGAGAATGGAAAGACTCTGGAAATGCTGTTAGAACACTGCTCTAGGAATTACAAGAATGCACTGTTGGGTTTACTATCCTGTGGCTGGGGAGGTTTCTGATGATTACTCTCTTATTCAGTTTTCTGTATTGCTCGAGTTTTCTACAATGAATATCCATTGATTTCGTAATCAGGGAAAAACCAAGGCTATTATCAGGCTGGGTTCCATGTGCCAGGCACTGTTCTAGGCTCTAGGGATACTTGAGTGAGCATAACAGACAAACCTTTGCCTTGGGCCGCTGACAGTCTAGTGTAGGACGCCACAAGTTGGCCTCACTGATAATTTCAGAGACAGGTTCCTCTCATTTCTTAACTGCTTGTTGAATTCCTTTCAGCCTTTATCCTTGCTATTTTTCCTTCGATGTGGGATGCCCGTTCCCTCTTCTCCATCTCTAACTCGTGCAGGCCAACTAACACTTGTAACTTGTATATGCCACTTAACACCTGTAACTCATGCAGGCCACTTCAGCGCAGTTGTGGCCTGGTCTCCTGCCCTCTTGGCTGTCTCCAGCTTGTTCTTTGGGTCTGCATAGTGCCCTGATCTTGCGCACATTGGCTGGCACTTGAAGGCAGACAGGGGACTTAATGTGTGATGATAATTGTGTCTCTGGATTCTGTCGGGTTTCGTAGTGCTTGGCAAAGAGCATGTATACAAATGGTTGGTTGGAGGCATGCACACTTAGTCCAGGCTAGGTGCTGAGTGAGTGATACTGCAGACTCAGACATGAGAACTAATCCTTCCTGAACAGGAGACCAGGCATGCACAAAACAACTCAGCAAGAAGGCAGCGTTGGTGTTCTCACTCTTTGTGAAAATCGACAATCTTAAAATGACTCAGAATTCTTACTCGGTGATATCTGCTTTACAGAAATCTAATGTATTTGTAGATAGCATCTTTTTTTTTTTTTTAAGATTTTATTTATTTATTTGACAGAGAGAGACACAGCGAGAGAGGGAACACAAGCAGGGGGAGTGGCAAAGGGAGAAGCAGGCTTCCCGTGGAGCAGGGAGCCCAATGCGGGGCTCGATCCCAGGACCCTGGGATCATGACCTGAGCCGAAGGCAGATGCTTAACGACTGAGCCACCCAGGCGCCCCTTAGATAGCATCTTTATTGTAAGAGTTTGTAAAAGCAAAATTATAGCTTCATCTCATTTGGAGGGTATTTGGGTTGGATCTTGGGAGACAGCGCACTGGAAGAAATGAGGTCAGTCACAGCATGGGGAGGGTGGGAGAGGCCAATTCCTTTTACATTAGAAAATTATGGGATTTCCCTTTAATAATTGAAAGAGAAGCAGACATGCCCTGGATTAATTTGATCATGTGCTAATTTAAACCAATTTTGAACCAGAGGCAGTAAAGACTCAGCATGCATAGTGGCTTGGTTTTCCCTCAACATTTAGCAACTTTGCTGCAATAGTTTGCATCAACCAGGGAAACTACATTAATCTTTGACTAAATCAGCTTTCTTGGAACTTGTAGCGAGCATCACACAGATCCGTAGCACCTTGTAGCTCTTTTAGAATTGTGATGGGCTCCAGCGGCCATTTGATTCCTGCACCTTAATGCCCTTGCCAGTCTCCCAGCTCCAGAGTCAGGCTGGCTGGTGTTGATTGGTGGAGAGGAGTCCTCAAGATTGCTTTTCTGCGCCCCCTCCATCTGGGGTGGTATTCAGAAACTGCTCTTCTGCCCAGTGTTCCGCAGTTCTGGCATTTAGCCATGGATTAGGACCCTTGGTGGGTGCAGCTTAGGGACTCCTTGGCCGAGTGCAGGCTGCATCTGCCAGAGTCCGCAAACTAGGCCTTGCGGCCTGCTCTCTTGTCACTTCGGTGTCGGAAAGATTTGTAGTGAGATATTGGTTGGCTGCTTCATTCCTTGATACTCCAAAACCGTGATTAATTTTCAAATCATGTCCTCCAACGTGAATTATTATTGTGATAGTTTTGACTCGTGGGCTGTCACTCTGTAAATATGAACCATGTCTTGTTTTTCTTGTTTTCCTCTTGAATTCGTTTTCTGAAATCATCATTTACTCTCCCAAATTGCATGGAAACCATTTTTCCTGCCATCATTTTAATTTTTAATACACAGAACATGCATTTAATGTGTACCCGTTATGTGTGCTAAGCAGAGTGAGGAATATACAGATAATTAAGTGACAGTTCCTCTTTTGTACCACATGCAGCCTATAAGATAAAACACGTGCAGAAATAACAAGTGGAAGATGGGATATGCTGAGTTGTTCCTGCTCTAGGCAGAGGATACATAAAAGGAAGAGCAAACTACCGTTGTAGGGTCCAAGGAGGTAAATCAAGGAAGTTTCAGAGAATCATGTCATTTGAGGTTTCTAAGTTTCTGTGCAGGTTTCTAAGCAAGTATCGGGCAGGAAGGGAAGCATAAACCCAAAGGAGAGGTCTGGGATGGATTCTCTAGGACTTGAAGACCCAGGCTGAGAAAATGGGAGATGAGAGGACTCTGGGGTTTGATCCAAGGTTGTTTATGGGATGGTTGATATTGATCAAGATGGCTAACTCCAGTATCATCCGTTTACTCTTGTTTGTTTGTTTGTTTGGCTATACATTTACTTATTTGTTTATTTATTTATTTAAATAAACTCTACCCCCTATGCGGGGCTTGAACTCGCAACCCCATGATCAAGAGTCACACACTCCTGGGGCGCCTGGGTGGCTCAGTCGTTAAGCGTCTGCCTTCGGCTCAGGTCATGATCCCAGGGTCCTGGGTTTGAGCCCCGCATCGGGCTCCCTGCTCCGCGGGAGGCCTGCTTCTCCCTCTCCACACCCCCTGCTGTGTTCCTTCTCTCTCTCTCTCTCAAATAAATAAATAAAATCTTTAAAAAAAAAGTCACACACTCCACTGTCTGAGCCAGCCAGGCACCCCTCATCCATTTACTTGTTAGCAAGGAATTGTCACAGTTGTAGTGACCTTAACAAATACTGCTCTGTCCCAAGAACTAATTGTAGATGAGCATTCTCTTATCTTTCTGAAGATAATAGTCTTATCTGTTCTTTCAAACAACCTTACATTTTCTTTCATGGTCTTTAAATTGAAATGATTTCATCAATGATTGCATCTTGAAAAATGCTGGCCATGTTTGTGGTGCTTATCCAGTGTATCACGCCACGCAAAAACACGGCTTTGACATACTCTGCTTTCTTTATAAAATTCTGTATGTGGTCAACCGTATGAGAACACCACATTTTCAAAAAAGTAAGTTTCGTTTGGCTAAAGTTGCCTCCAGTTCTCTTAACTGATTCCATCAAAGGGATAATGTACTATTGAATGTTTTCAATGTGTCTAAGAATGAAAACAAGTTGCAGGGCATGCATGATTTTTGAAAAAATACAGCATCTTCTACTTCACTTATCCAAGTACAGTAAAAATATAGTGTCTTATACCTCACTTAAATTTGTCATCAAAGTATCTATGGAACAACTGCTTGGTGATGTAGGGTTTTTTTTTCTTTTGTTTGATTGATAATAACCCACCTTTTTCTTGTGTGCGTGGTATGTGGTTTTGTTTTTTTTTTAAGGGAATATGCAACAGGCATAGGTCATCGGTTGCAGGATCACGGCCTTGTGGTGGAAATGATTCACCTCTCCTCCGAGTCAAGTCTTACAAGAGCACTCCAGGAAGTTAAGGACGATGGATCCCCATTTTGCATTCTTGTTGAACAATCTAATGTAAAACTTTCCTCTTGCACGGTGATTATGCTTCATGAGTCCATCAAAAGTAAGTTTAGTTCTCTAGAACTACCACTTAAAATGGATCCTGCTTTAAAAATGAATAGTTTTTCTTTATATGCTGGTATACTTTGAAGGTTCATATTTGTCAGTAACTAAACTGGATCTAGTTGAGTAAGAAGTGACTTGAATAGGTATCCCAAAGTATTCTCCTGTGTATTAGGGTAACTGAAACTTAAATCATCTTTATTGCTTCTTACTTAAGAATCCAGAATGTTTTGTCCAAAATATTATGTAACAAGGCAGTTCTCTTATGTAGAGGAACTTTTGACCAAATCTCACCACCATCTTTTCTGCCCTCAATGGTAAGTCTAAGAGATGTTATGTTCGTGCATTCTCTTAGACTAACCTTCTTGCTAACTTTGCCTTTCCTGTGATATCTCAAACATTTCATTATTCTTAGGCTCATGAGAGTGCATGAAAATGAGCCCTTTTCTTCCCTAAAATACATAGACTTAGGCAGATGCACACATCCTAGACCACCCTCCTATTTCCCTCCTGGTCAGAGCTGCTGCTTCCAGAGAGGAGGGTCTGCCTTGTGGAGGGCCCCTCAGCAGCTCCCCTAGAGTCAGACCCAGACGAGCCTGGGTTTTGTAGTCCTCTTGTCTTTGTGGAAGCTCTTGGTGCTGTTCTGTGCAGTGCACACTTCCTGAGTTCCTCATTGCACCGGGCACTGTGCAAGATGCAGGCCAGCCCTGCTTCCTTCCTCTGCTGGGTAGGCAGCAGCCAGGCAGGCTTCTCCAGCAGGCGCATCTCAGCTTGAGTCTCCATAGCAATGTAGGATTTTCACTGCTAAGTCAGGAGACCTTTCCCCTGGGCAGATACCTAGTGGAGCACTAGTAGCTGAATTTATATCCTGCCTGTGGCTTCTGGGACCTTCAGAGAAGTCGGTGTCAGACTGATGTCCTATAATCCAGCTATACTGTTGGATCTGAAAAAAACAATAGTGAGGAACACTCAGCTTCCCATAATCTGGGGGGTGCCAGGACATCCTTTCCTCTGACCATTCCATTTGCTTTGCCCCATGTAGTCGCCTGTACCCACCTAGTCAGCTCCCGTTCAGTACTGCTCCCGAGAGTGTGAAACGATGGTTTTTCTAAACGTAGAAAATGTCTAATTTATTTTAAACAAATAATAAGACTAACCCACATTTATGTCATGCATAAATTCTGAAAATGTAAAAGAAAAGGCATACTTTGAAAAATTACAAATCCCAACTTCCTGGGGGTGGGGGTGGGGAACAGTTTAATTAACAGGTTGTGCGGAGGACTAATCACACCTGTTTACATTCATGCAAGATCGTTTAGGAAATAACCTCTAAAGTAAGTAGGCCTCTCTTTCACATTGCATTATTGCTGACAGTTTGTTTTATACCTTGCATGCAGCCATTATTCACAGGCCCGTGGAGCTGCTTCTGTGCTGAGACAAACATTTAAGACAGTCAAACAATGAAACTTCAGCACCTGTAGGCAAATATACATTCATATTTCTTCCTAAATGTAACCTTAATAAACAGTTTAAGATTTAACCAAATACCATAATCTCCACTGTAGCTCTGTAGTGCCCCTTGGATCCTAAATTTGTTCAGATGTGATACATGGCAAGACAAGGTAGGGGCCTCTCATCTAAAATTAAACTTTTATGAAGTCTTATTCTCAGTAGGTAAACCTAGGAGAGATTAGAAGACACCTATGCATTGACTACAACCATTAAGTTACATAGAAGCCATTCCTAGTGTCTAGAATTTATTTTATTTGTAGTATTTAGGGCTTGGAGCACTCGGACCTGACCTGGAAAGGCTTTTAACATGATTTAAGATCCCATAGGCCTGAGCTAAAGACTGCAGAGCCACGTAGAGGATTGTGGGTTACTCCTCGGTCTGCAGCGACAGAGCCTAGAAGCCCTGCACTACATGTCTGTCTGTCTGTCTGTCTGTCTGCCTTTTTTCAAAGTATTACACATACAGAGTGAAGAGATGAACACTAAAAGGTGTGTAATGAAAACCAGCAGCCCTATTTCTCACCTGCTCGCCTCTCTGAAGGCTCTGTTCTCTGCTTCCACTTGTTTTTTTCTGTGAATCACGCTTGTCTCAAATTATCCACCTGGATTGCTGGAACCAAATCAAACACCTTTGCTTTTAGGGGTTTTTTTCCCCTTTAAACTTTTCTAGTAGCCAGCGATGGTTGACGTTGCATCCTGCCTTTTTTTAGGCTAGATTTGTTTAGCGTTAAGAATTCCCATTGACGGGGCGCCTGGGTGGCTCAGTCGTTAAGCGTCTGCCTTCGGCTCAGGTCGTGATCCCAGGGTCCTGGGATCGAGCCCCGCATCGGGCTCCCTGCTCAGTGGGAAGCCTGCTTCTGCCTCTCCCACTCCCTTTGCTTGTGTTCCTGCTCTCACTATCACTCTCTCTGTCAGATAAATAAATAAAATCTTAAAAAAAAAAAAAAGAATTCCCATTGATACACATGGCACCTGTTTCTGCTCTCTTTCTTTCCATCTCTCTCTCTCTCTCTGTCTCTATCAGTGTAGGGTGAAGCTGTCCAATTGTGAAAAGCGGGTCTGTATGGAAACAGTAAACCAAGCTGCACATGTTATAATTTTGAAACAATGTAATGTTTGATTGTGAAATCGACAGGGCACCTGCTTTGGAGGGTCCCAGTCCAGTTGGATCAGTAGACAGTCACATCTGTACTGAAAGCTGACACAGTTTAAACGACATGTAGTTGGATTAACTATGTTATTTTCTGATTTTAAAAGGAATCAGGGCACCCATTTGATATAAAGCAGGTTCTTTCTTGTCCCTAGTACATCGTCATATGCCCCTGGAAGATGCCCTGGAGCTGGTGGCTAAAGAATACAGGAGATTTTTCTCAAAACGGGAGCAGCAGGAATGTGCTAGAATTGCTCTGCAGGCTGGAGATCTGGTGGACGACTTCCTGGCTCGGGAGCGCCTGACCAGCTACTCTGTCCCTTCGGGCATTCAGCACCTTCTCTTCCTGTTGAGTGAGGGAATGCATTTGTATGGGAATGAGTTGAATCTGCTCATTGACTACCTGAAGACCAGGAAAGGGCAACTGGAAGGTATTTGGCACTGTTTTCCCTCCCCATTTTAAACCCCAGGAATTCCTATTCTGCAAATCCATATGTGAAAGAAAGCTAAGAATTTTTTATTTAATTGAGAGACTATACTTCTGTTATATAAAGGTGTCTGATAGGAACATGTTCCACATAGGAATTACACTATTTTAATGTGTAACCTTTATAGACGAAAATGCTTTTTTTGAAGCTCAATTTCCTTTTGAATCAGATTTTTAATATATAAATAGGATGACTTCTGTATAGATAGATGGACATGTTGGAAATAGTTTCTGTTCCCAATCAGTTTACTTTTGTGATTCAAAGTTTCAGCTTGTTAATTGATACATTTGTAGATTATCTTTTAAGTGTATGGTAAACATAAAGAAGTAGTTCCTAATCTTGAAGGTTGTAAAGAGCATTCCAGTTATGAGCCAAACTCATTAAAATGGTGACTTTTCAGTTTACTTGTTTTGAGCTGAGTAGGTGAGAAGAAATAATAATCACTTGTCCCTGTGGGGAAACATAGCTGAACTTCTAGGGCCATGTTACAGCTTTAAAGAAATCATTCATCTTATAAAATGTAGAATGTATTTTATTTTATTGAAGATTTTATTAATTTATTTGAGAGAGAGAGAGAGAAAGCAAGAGAGCACAGAGGGAGAGGGAGAAGCAGACTCCCTGCTGAGCAGGGCTCGATCCCAGGACCCTGAGATAATGACCTGAGCCGAAGGCAGACGCTTAACCGACTGAGCCACCTGGGCGCCCCGAATGTATTTTATTTTTATACATTTTTTATTGTACTTACTTTCTCAGGGTTGGGGGGCTCATAAACTTAAAACACAATAGGTTTTTTTTTTCCCTGAGTGCTTATGTAATTTATTAATTGATTAAGTATAATTGACATATTCTGTTACTTTCAGGTATACAGCATAATGATTTGATATTTGTATATATCATCTAATGATGACCGCAACAAGTCTAGTTAACATCCTGTTTCTCTTTGATCATAGAAACCTCCAAGTCAGAAAAAAACTGTCTTCCTTGAATTCCCTGAGTTGTTCCTTGTGCAGCTCACCAGCCTCTGCAGCAGACTTCTGGTGACCATTTATTTTCTTCATTTTTCCAGGCTTTGAAATGCTCGAGTCTTTGGCTAGCAGTGATCATTCCCCATTTCAGGGCAGGAATACTCCTGTCGTGGGCAAGCCGCCTCCACTTCTTCCAACCCCTGGAAAGCCGTCCTTCTCGGGCCCTCATCCCCCCCTTCCTGCCAAGCCCCCATTGTTAGGGGACAGACCAGGAGGGGCTCTCCTTCCACCACCAGGTCAGTGTTTCCCTCCAGGAATAAGAGCTCGCAGTGGCTCTGAGAGAGCAGGACAGTTTAGAGCAATTGCAGTGTTCGTTGGCATATTCTCAGTGAATGCTAGGATTTCAGAAGACTAGGGGAGACACCTGGGGTTTCAGTGGGTGCCATTCCTCTTGAATGAGTTGCCTAAGTTTTAACATGGGGGAAGTGTAGAGAAGCTCTCCTATCAGGGTTGGAGGCCGCATTGAGGATGGCTTAAATGGTGTTCCCTTAATAGGCACTCTGAATCCCATAGTGTTTTCCAGGCTTTTCTGAGTAGTTGGCGTAAAAAGTATCTGACATCTGCCTAAAATGAGGTTGTATTACTGTGGACTCCTTCCATTGTAAGTGACAGGGACCTAACTCAGCTTAAAACAAGGAGACCTGACTGACTTACATAACTGAAAATCCCCAGAGTTGCCTCACTTCCAGTCGAACTGGATCCTGCTGCTCAAGCCTGTTCATCAGACATCCATCTCTTCCCTCTGGGAGGAGACTTGGGTGTGGCGCTAACCACTTGGGGTACAGAGTTCCAGTCAAGCCCAGTGTCCATTATGCCTCTGGTTCCTGGGGTGTCTGGTGTCTGAGCCTTTTCTGCCTTTTGAGGGTAAAAAGGTTTTTTTTGTTTGTTTTAAGACTGAGAGAGAACGTGCACGCGTGAGCAGGGCGAGGAGTAGAGGGAGAGGGACAAGCAGACTCCCCGCTGAGTGCGGAGCCTGACACAGGGCTTGACCCCACGACCCTGAGATCATGACCTGAGCTGAAATCACGAGTCGGCTGCTTAACTGACTGAGCCACCCAGGTGCCCCAAGGGTAGAGTTTTAACTCCTCTGTAGGCACCTACAATGCAGCTTCCTCTACTTAGTCCCTACTCCCCCTGTTCCTCATCTTCCAAATATTCGTACACTCTTGTCTCTTCCCCTGTTCTCCTTGTATATTAACAGTGGGAGCAGAGAAGAAACTGGATGAGAGCATGTTTTCAGTCTGCCATGTTAAAGACAAAGATGGCAGTGAAGACTTTGTGGAAAGGCGGCTTTTGTCCTGGGCCTTAAATAAAATTTGGACCTCGGATGCTTTTGTGCCTAAGAGTCAAATGTTGCTTTGGTCTTTTATGTGAGCAGGGATCATTTTAGCCAAAACTCTTATGAGCGCAATATTTCCACTTTGACTATTATTGTGGATCAAAATAGAGGGAATGTGTCCTCTTGCTTTGGTCGCTGTACATGTGTATGTCTTTTATTGGCAAAGTCAGTCTGTGTTGAAGATCCACAGCCCTAGGGGCGAACATTTCTGTGCCCCCTCCCTTTCTGACCTGGTGACCTTTGGGATGATTGGGAGTATAGTTTCAAGTTTTCTCTGTTCCCGTCACAGCCTGGGCTTTCCTGCTACCCCGTGTTCCTTCCTTTCCTTCTGCTGCACTCACCACGCTCCCCTGTGCCTCAGCGCAGTCCCTTGGTCCACCCCTGGGCATTCTTACCACCTGGTTCCTGTGAGAAGCGAGTGAGTTAAGAAGAGAAGGGCTCAGGAGGAGATCTTTTTGCTCTGAATGCTTCTTATCCTTGACGAAAGTTTAAAAACAAAATTCTTTCAGACCCTCAGGGCTAGGTGCTTGCTTCAGGGCCTTGGCATGAACTGTGAAAAAAATGCCCTGTTCAACAGGGTGAGGATAGCAGGGCAGATTGACTGCCCAAGGGAGAGTGACAGAGTGCTAGGCCAGTGTTACGGGGGATGGATGTTAGATTCTCAGGAACAGAGTGCTTCACATGTGTTACGGATCTGCCTTTATGACCTGTCTGGGAACCTTACTGCTTCTGATGTTTGAGAAAATATATTCCAAGTGTAACAACATTTGGAACAAAACCCACTTGTGAAAAGGTGAGGGTGGAGAACCGGGATGTCAAGACATGCATGCATGCATGCATGGACTAGACGAAGGGTTTATAAACTTCTTAAAGGGCCAGATAGTAAATATGTTAATTTTTAGTGTTTACAGGTCAAGAAGCAAAGTTAAGGATATTATGTACATACTTATATAAACATTTAAAAACGAGAAAACCATCTCAGCTCACAGGTCGTACCAAAACAGACAGCAGGCTGGATTTGGCCCCCAGACTCTAGTTTGCCGGCCCCTGGATAAGCACTGAGGCGTAGTCTGGGCCCAGAGAGGACTTGGTAGAGCTCGGAGGAGCTGAGATTTGTGTGTGGTAGGTGCTCCCTGCTCAGCCCCTGTCTAAAGGTTAAGGAAAAGTCCCTTTGGGGAGAGCAGCTGGAACCAGGTTCATCACGTATCTTCCTGTTTATGTTTTGGTTTTCGTTCTCTGCAGGATTGGGCAACCCCAAAGGTCTGTTTGCCCCTCCCCTGCTTCCAGCAGCCCCCTCCAAGAGATCTACTCCTTTGGGATGCCCCCATCCCAAGCGTGCCAAGCGTCCACTACTTGGGGAGAAACCAGGCCTTCTAGCACCACCTCCAGGTGAGTAGCCAGGTGAGCTGGGAGTGGCATTCTAGGCTCATGCTGTCCGGTGGCACTTTCTCCAACAGAGATGTTCTACAGCTGTATGGTCTACTGTGATAGCTGTGGGCCACATGTGGCTATTGAAACGTGGCTGGTAAGACTGAGGAACTGAATTTTCAGTTGTGTTTAATTGTAATTAATTTAACTGAGTATCATCACATAGTAATTATACAGTAGTCACCTGTGGCTAGTGGCTACCTAAATGGTCAGTGTAGGTCTAGGCTACTGGATGTGACAAGAGCCTATAGCGGTACGCAGGAAAGTGTGTGATGTTTTTACCATGTAGAAATCTATTATTTCCTAGTCTTCCCCCCCGCCCCGCCCCGGCCTTTAAAGCTGCAAATGTACTTAAGGGAAATAGATCTCTTAACATAAATGGACATTATTGTCAGTCGCTGTAAAATAGAAGATAACCCTAATAAAGAGAACACAAAAGAGTATTCCTGCCAGAAACTATTGCCTGTCTCAGTCTCTGAGCTGAAGGCTTGCTCTCCCTCTGGTTAAGAAAGGAGATTACTAAGGGCCAGGGAGGTGTCAATGGAACACCAGCACTGCTAGAAACTCTCTCCCTGACTGTGACTCTTCAAGAGGATTGCAAGGAGTTGGCAAAGGGAGACTCTTCTCACAAGGTTGAATGTCATATATACCTATGCGCCTGTGTATCGCTGATGTCATTCAGAGGTGTGCACTTTGTTTCTGCTTGGCTCAGGGAGATGCACAGCCTCCCTGCTGCCTGGCAGGAGGACAGGGACCTGACCTGTCAGACTTAAGGTCCTGATGATTGATACGCAGCCCTACTTCCGAGGCTGCACAGGAAGAGAGGCTTTGCCTCTGTCTTCCTCCCCAGTGCAGGCCTGGTGCTGCCTTTCCTCCTGTATGGCCAGGAGAGATGAGGCCGGACGCCCCCAAGCTGCCCCCAGCCCCCCCAAGGCACAAAGGTGGTGGTAGGAGCTGAGATGCACTCTGGCTTGGGTAAGGCAGCCAAGCAGGCATTTTGCTGACTTCATTTCTAGGCATTCGGGCTTACTGAGCCCAAGTAAAGGCGCTGCCCAGAGTTCCTCTTGGTCACTGTTCTTTTTTGAGATTTGGTGCCTAAGCCCCAGCTCTTAGGAAAGTAAGCCTTTGTCCCTCTCTGCTCTTCATGCAGGAGACATTTTTCATGACATTTACTGCCATTTTAAAGTCTCAATCCTCGGGGCACCTGGCTGGTTCTGTCGGTTGATCTCGGGGTCATGAGTTTGAGCCCCATGTTAGAGGTAGAGTTTACTTTAAAAAAATAAAGTGAAGTTTCATCTTCTATGTTTTAGTCAAACATAGTTTTGTAAGATATACATGCTGTGGTTGTAGTATAAAGGATGTGTGTTTATAAAATGGTGGCAAGACATGGAATAGACATAGGGTTGTGATTCCTACCCTCCTGGGAACCTAGACAGTCTGTCTCATCTGAAGATCCTCATCTGACAGACCTCATTTTGGGGAAATTTCGAGAATTTTCCTTACCCCTAAGGTGGCCCTCTCTGGCTTCTGAGGGCCCTCTCAGCCCCAAATTCCAGGAGTAATAGAGAAAACATTTTTAAAAAACAAGAGTGAAAACGTGAAGCATACCTATACAAGGTGTAAGAGTAGTGGGTGCCACACATTGAGTTCTCATCATGTGGCAGGCATGGGGTAACTTCAGTTAGTCTTCAAACAACCCTGCGAGCTACGTAGTGAGATGATCTCCCTTTTCCACACGAGTCACCTAGGGCTCAGAGAGTGAGGAGCCTGGCCAGGGTCACACAATGGTGTCTGGTGGGGCAGAGACTGCACACGAGCCATGGGACTCCACGCTCTGTGCTCTTACCCACCACACGGTCCTTGGATTTCAGCCACGTCCTTCCATTCACAGTGGAAGGACTGCAGACATTTTGAGGGAAGGACTGGTTTCAGGGCTGCCATGAAGCCAAGAGCTGGTGTTGGAGGAAGTTGGGTGTTAGGGTGTCTGGAGGGGAGAGGCACCAGGATCTCCTGTGGTTAGAGAGGGACCTTTGGGTGAAGTGTTTATAACTCAGCGAAGGTAGGGATGGGGGCAGGTGTCCCCCAGTCCTTTGTAAGATGAGGCCTAGTACCAGGCACCAGGATTAAATGAGGTAATACGCACGAACAGCTGTTAAGACGCCCCAAGCATGGCAAGACGCTGCCGTGGCTGGAGCTAGGTCCGTGTGCTTCTGCCTGCACAGGTGGGCGCGGCTGGAGGGCTGTGGGCCCGCTGGGCCCTCTGCAGACCCGGCAGGGCACCTACATTGACGCTGCTGCTTCCTCCTCTTTGCAGTTCTTCAGTCAGTGCTGCACAAGCAGACGGTGCAGCCCGCATCTCTGCTGAACTAAGGAAAGCTCCCGGAGCCAGGAGAACAAGGTGGCTGTTGCCCAGAGGGCGGCTTCACCCTCCTCCGAGGACCGAGGCCCGTCTGACCCGCGGCACTGGTGTCCGGGCAGCGGGTATGGACATGCTTCCCTTCTGCCCGATACGTGGTCCCGTGGAAACGTGCTTCCTGGTTGGAGTCTCTGTGCCAAATTAGAGACGTGTGGAAGGTCATTGTTGTAGAAATTGGATCCTGAAGTTGTTTGATTATACACATACTAAAATAAAATAAAAACTTGTACCTTTTGCATACTGGTTGCCGCTTTTTAAGGACTTGTTATTTTGGAATGATTTTAGATTTATAGAAAATTCCCAGAGATACTACAGGGAGTTCCCTTTATCCAGCTTCCCCTGATGTTGACATCTTATAAAACCATGGTACCAATGAATCATGGAACACTATATCTAAAACTAATGATGTAATGTATGGGGATTAACATAACAATAAAAAAAATTTAAAAAAAAAACCATGGTACCTTTACTGGGAAATTTGCATTAGTACAGTAATATTCACTATATTGTACACTTGATTCGTATTTTACCAGCTTTTCTGCTAACGTCATTTTTCTGTTTCAGGAAGGTACCACATTACATTTAGACTCCTCTGACTTCATTATGTTCCAGTTTTTTTATTATGAAGCCTTTTAAGTATACAGAAAATTTGAATGATGTGTACAGTGAACACCCATATATTCTGTATCGACAATTGTTAACACTCTGCCATTTCTTTTTTTAAATTTTTTTGCATTTTTTAAAAATTTGAATTCAATTAATTAACATATAATGTGTTATTAGTTTCAGAGGTAGAGGTCAGTGATTCATTAGTCTTATATAATAACCAGTGCTCCTTACATCACGTGCCCTCCTTAATGTCCATCACCTAAGGGCGCCAGGGTGGCTCAGTTGGTTAAGCGACTGCTTTCGGCTCAGGTCATGATCTCGGTCCTGGGATCGAGCCCTGCATTGGGCTCCCTGCTCGGCGGGAGGCCTGCTTCTCCCTCCCCCACTCCTCCTGCTTGTGTTCCCTCTCTTGCTGTCTCTCTCTGTCAAATAAATAAATAAAATCTTTAAAAAAAAAAGATGTCCATCACCCAGTTCCCCCATCCCCCCATCCCCCTCCCCTCCAGCAACCCTCAGTTTGTTTCCTATGATTAAGAGTCTCCTATGGTTTGTCTCCCTCTCTGATTTCGTCTTGTTTTATTTTTTCCTCTCTTCCCCTATGATCCTGTGTTTTGTTTCTTAAATTCCACATATGAGTGAGATCATATGATAATTGTCTTTCTCTGATTGACTTATTTCGCTTAGCATAATACCTTCTAGTTCCATCCACGTCATTGCAAACGGCAGTTTTTCATTTTTTTTTTTATGGCTGCGTAATATTCCATTGTATATATATACCACATCTTCTTTATCCATTGATCTGCCGATGGACATGTGGACTCTTTCCATAGTTTGGCTATTGTGGACATTGCTGCTGTAAACATTGGGGTGCAGGTGCCCCTTCGGATCACTACATTTGTATCTTTGGGGTAAATACCCAGTAGTGCAATTGCTGGGTCATAGGGTAGCTCCATTTTCAACTTTTTGGTGAACTTCCATACTGTTTTCCAGAGTGACCGCACCAGCTCGCATTCCCACCAACAGTGTAGGAGGGTTCCCCTTTCTCCACATCCTTGCCAATATCTATTGTTTTCTGACTTGTTAATTTTAGTCATTCTGACTGGTGTGAGGTGGTATCTCGTTGTGGTTTTGATTTGTATTTCCCTGATGCCGAACACTCTGCCATTTCTTAAGTTGTACATATGTCTGTGTAAATAAAATTTCTTTCTCTATTATGAAAGTAAGTTGCAGAGTTATGACATCCTACCTTTAAATACTTAAGCCTGTAGCCTGCATCTCCTAAGAATGGGAACATTCTATATATAATTATGATACTGTTATCACACCTTAAAAATTAATAATAATTCTGTAATATCTAATATCTGGTTCCCTGATTTGAATTTGCCCATTTGTCCCCAAAGAGCTTTTATGGCCTTAAAAATTTTTTTTTATTTTTAAGTAATCCCTACACCCAGTGTGGGGCCCAAACCCCAAGATCAAGTCTCACACTCCACCAACTGAGCCAGCCAGTGCCCCTTTTGTGGACTTTTTTTCCCTTTAAACTAGGATTTAATTAAAGTTTGTACATTACATTTATTTTTGTTTTTTGTTTTAAATACTATATGCCCCCCCTTTTTTTAATTAAGTAGGCTCTTCACCCACTGTGAGGCTTGCACTCATGATCCCAAGATCAAGATTCCCATGCTCTACCTACTGAGCAGCCAGACGCCCACATTTGGTTTTTATGTCTGTTTCTTTTAATCTAGAACAGTCTTCTTATACACCCCCCCATCTCACCCCCCAGTGATACTGTGAGTCCAAGCCACTTGGCTTGTAGAATATCGTACATTCTGGATTTGTCTGATTTTTCTTCATGGTGTCACTTGATTGTTCTTCTGTTCCTTATATTTTCTGTATCCTGGAAATTTGGTCTAGAGGCTTGATTAGATTCAAGTCCTACATTTTGGCAAGGATATTTCATAGGTGGTGCTAATTTCGAATGCATTGTATCGTAAGGCACATAACAGTTGTCCTGCTGGGAATGCTGCTATAGCCTGGTCCCTTGGGTGAGGTGGTGACTACCATGGAGCAGGTAGGTTTTTCCCTTGAGGCATGATGCTTTGGCATTAAGCAAATGTCCTGTTCCCCAACAACTTTTACCTTATTGTTTTAGTGTCCATTGATGATTTTTTTTTTTTAATTTTTTTTTAAGATTTTATTTATTTGCGAGAGAGACAATGAGAGACAGAGAGCATGAGAGGGAGGAGGGTCAGAGGGAGAAGCAGACTCCCCGCTGAGCAGGGAGCCCGATGTGGGACTCGATCCCGGGACTCCAGGATCATGACCTGAGCCGAAGGCAGTCGCTTAACCAACTGAGCCACCCAGGCGCCCTCCATTGATGATTCTTGCCTGATTCAATTATTATATTGGACCTTCCCTTTTAATGGAAGTATAACATCTTAAATGTTAAGTTTACTGAGTTTTAAAAATTGTACAGACCCAGGTAACCAGCACCCAAAACAAGGTATAAACATTCCCTTCACTTCAGAACATTCCGGGCATTCCCCTGTCTTTCCCCAGTCCTTTCTGACTTCTGTCATCTTAGTTTTGTCTTTTCTTTTAGTTTATGGAATCATGTAGACTTATTGTGGTGATCATTTCGCAATGATCAGTATACAAATACTGAATTGTTGTGTTGTATACCTGAAACAAATATAATGTATGTCAATTATACCTCAGCAACAAAAAATAAACTACAAATACTTTTTATAGATACTCAAGTAAACTATATCCAGTGGAGGTTTTATCCACTTCCCTTCTCCAGTGTAGAAGGATCCAGTTTTGCTTTCATTTGTACATTCATTTCAATACTTCTGATTTAAAAATGTGATTGTAGGGGCACCTGGCTGGCACAGTGGGTGGAGTGCGTGACTCTTGACCTCAAGGTTGTGAGTTTGAGCCCCACGTTGGGTGGAGAGATTACTTAAAAAATAAAATCTTGGGGCACCTGGGTGGCTCAGTCGTTGAGCGTCTGCCTTTGGCTCAGGTCGTGGTCCCAGGGTCCTAGGATCGAGCCCCGCATCGGGTTCCCTGCTACGCAGGAAGCCTGCTTCTCCCTCTCCCACTCCCCCTGCTTGTGTTCCCTCTACCACTGTGTCTCTCTCTGTCAAATAAATAAAATCTTTTAAACAAACAGATAAACAAATAGAATCTTAAGGGGTGCCAGTCGGTTAAGCCTCCGGCTCTTGATTTTGGCTTAGGTCTTGATCTCGGGGTCCTGGGATCAAGCCCCACATTGGGCTCTATGCTCAGCTCAGAGTCTGCTTGAGATCTTCTCTCTCTTCCCACCTCCTGCTCACGCGTGTGCACATGTGCATGTTCTCTCTCTCTCTCTGTAAAATTAATCTTTTAAAAAGAAATAAATAAAAATGTGGCTTTGTTTGGATTGTTGGTTTAACTGCTTGCAACACCTTACTGGTTTCCTCTTTAATAGCGATTTAAATAAAATCTTTAACACATACTTATTTTAAAAAAGCAGCACCCGGCAGTCTTTATTTTATTGAGACTAGCTTCTTTTGCTGAATAGAATGTTCTAGAAGTTCACCCTTACCGTTGCATGAGCCCATAGCTTGTTCCCTTTTGCTGCTGAGCAGGAGGTCATTGTATGGATATGCCTGTCCATTCCCCTGATGATGGACTTTTGGGTTGTTCCCAGTATTTGACTATTATAAGATTGCTTATAGAGGTCCTTTTGTAGACATATATTTTCATTTCCCTTGGGTAAATACTTAGGAGTGGAATTGCCGGGCCATAGGGTAGACGTATATTTAATTTAGTAAGAATTGTCAAAGTGGCGCTACCACTTAATGCGGCTTCCGGCTGTGGCTGACAGCTCTGGTTCTTCCATGCCCTCCCTCACTTTGAGTGCTGTCAGTCTTCCGGAGGACTATGAAATGTTCGTCAGTGTTGTTTTAGTTTGCAGTTCATTGATGATTAATAATATTGAGCACCTTTTTCACTATCTGTTTAGGGAATGGGCTAGTGAAGACTCACAAAGGCTTTTTTGTCAGCGTATTTGTTTCTAAGGGCTGCCATTTAGTAGTAACTAAGTGCCACACACTGGGTGGCTTAAAATAACAGAAATTGTCCCACAGCCCTGGAGGCTAGAGGTCTGAAATCAAGCCAGGCCAGGCTTGCTTCCGAAACCTGTTAGAGAGAATCCTTTCTTGATTCTTCTAGCTCCTGGCATTTGCCAGGAATCTTTGTGGAGTTCCTTGGTTTGTAGAAGTATCGCTCCCAATCTGCCTCTGTTGTCATGTGGCTGCCATTCCTTGTGCATCTCCACGTGGTCTGTCCCCTGTGCATGGTTTTTCCTTCCACAGCTTTAAAAAGAAACCTTTTTTTCCCTTTGTCTCAAGGCATCTCCTTAGATGACATGAACTTATAAGTCTTGTCCTGCCTAGTTTGAAGGCTTACATCCTGGCTGGGGGTTTCTTTGCTTGCTCTTTTGACATTTAGTGTTGTGCCCTACCAAGTGGGTGACATGGGGCCACTTGGAAGCCCTAGTCAGTGCCCACATACCAGGTGGTAGAGGGACAAGAGGTTGAGAAACTCATCCCTGTGGAGCCCTTGGGTCCTGTCCTGTGAGTCTGCCTTCAGGTGCTGCTGGGTTAGTCACCAAGCCCTGATCCCATCTTCACGAGACTTCCTTAGGGGCACCTGAGCCCTCCCTTGCACATAAATATGCATAAACTTTCTGGAGACAATCAGAGTTGTTAGATGAATCACTAGCATCTACAGGGGAAAGACTTTATGTTCTTATAGTGACGTAAATAATTTAGTAGAACAAGATTAGAGCACTAACTTGTGTTAAGGTTTTGAAGACAGTCTGTATATTTCTTAAAAGCACAGATTTTTCTGAAGTTGGCTTATTCTTTTTTAAAAATTAGTATTTTAAAAAATAGATGATACACACACACAATACAACATTCAAAAGAAACAAAAAGTAAATGGTAAAAAATAGGTCTCCCACTTCTGTTTCTTAATTTAATATCGGGTTCTCACAGATACTTATATAGATCTTTATCCACATGGAGGCAAGTGTATACAGACAACACTCAAATGGTAACATCCTGTAAACATTATCTTACCTCTTTAGTTTTTCCATTATATCTTTTTTTTTTTTTTTTGAAGATTTTATTTATTTGACAGGAAGAGACACAGTGAGAGAAGGAACACAGGCAGGGGGAGTGGGAGAGGGAGAAGCAGGCTCCCCGCCAAGCAGGAAGCCCGATGCGAGGCTCGATCCCAGGACCCTGGGATCGTGACCTGAGCTGAAGGCAGATGCTTAACGACTGAGCCACCCAGGCGCCCCTAGGTTTTCTATTATATCTGGAACATGATTGTGTTATTACCTCTTTTTAATGATTACTTATCATTCTGGAGTATAGACTTGCCTTAATTTCATCAGATCTTATCGATGGACAGTTTAGGCCATTTCTAATCTTGTGCTGCTTAAGTTTATAGCCAGTTTCAAATATTCCCAATTATTACTCAATAGGAAATGACAAAAGTGGGTTTCTGCTATTAGGAGTGTAAAGAAAACTCATGTTGTGACTTTTACAAATAAAATATATCACTTTGGCTAAACAGTTAACGCTTATCTTCAGGCCATCACTTAGTAGGATAGGATCATATTTGGAAAGAAGGTGCAATGAGGTATACTTTCTGGCATTACATTAGGAAATTTGGGGTATAAAAAAATAATTTAAAAAATAAAAAAGCAAATTTGGGGTATAATGATAGACGCTGGTTTATCCCACATTGGATTTTGGACAAAAACATGTTTACTAGATTGAAACTTCTAATACTATTTTTTCTACAGTCTGCTAAATAATATTTTTATTTTCCACTTTGGTCTGTGATTTTTGTTTCAAATCCCTTGGGAACAAAGCAGGTCTGTCTGAATTCTTGTGTGAGCCAAGACAAGAACCTGGCTGAAGGCTTTGCCCAGATTTTTCAGGGTCTTTTGATATGCGGGTATATTAGTTTTGCCACGTAAAAAATTACCACCAACTTAGGAGCTTGAAACAATTCACATTTATTGTCTTGCAGTGTCCATGGGGCAGGAGTCTGGGTACAGGTTAGCTGGGTCCTGTCACCAGACTGAAAACAATGGATGGGCAGAAGTGGGTCTCATCTGAGGCTCAGGGTCCTCTTCCAGGTTCACAGGCTGTTTCTTATTTATTTATTTTTTTTTTAAAGATTTTACTTATTTATTTGACAGAGAGAGAGAGTTAACGAGAGCAGGAACACAAGCAGGGGTGTGGGAGAGGGAGAAGCAGGCTTCCCGCCGAGCAGGGAGCCGGATGCGAGGCTCGATCCCAGGACCCCGGGATCACGACCCGAGCTGAAGGCAGACGCCTAACGACTGAGCCACCCAGGCACCCCGGCTGTTTCTTATTTTTGTTTGTTTGTTTTAAAGATTTCTTTATCTGAGAGAGTGGGTGGTGGGGTGGGGGCAGAGGGAGAGAGAGAATATTGAGCAGACCCCCCACTGAGGGAGGAGCCCAACGTGGGGCTCAGTTCCACAACCCTGAGATCATGACCTGAGCTGAAATTTATTTGAGAGAGAGCAGAGTAAGAGAGAGAGAGCACAAGCGTGGGAGGGGTAGAGGGAGAGGGAAAAGCAGACTCCCCACTGAGCAGGGAGCCCGACTTGGGGCTCCATCCCAGAATCCGGGATCATGACCTGGGCCGAAGGCAGACACTTAACCAACCGAGCCACCCAGGCGCCCCTGGGGGCTTCCTTTTAAAGTGCTTGCCTGATTAGGTCAGGCCCACCCACCTAGGATAATCTCCCATTTGGTGAACTCAAAGTGATCTCCCATAATATTAATTGGTCCCACCTACACTCAAAGAAGGGATTATGCAAGGCATGTACACCAGGTGGCAGGAATCTTGGTGGTCATCTTAGATTTCTGCCTATCACAGGGTGTGTTTGTGAGTTATGAGTGCTGCAGTCATAGGGGAGGTGAGCTAGAATTGTTACACCTTTTTTTCTATACAAAGAGTTAGTAATTGGGCAATAATGAATCTTTACCTTTTTATGTGAGACAGTCCCTAAACCCCAGTGGATATGTGAGCAATTCTGTTCGTCCCCACCTTGATTGCGTCCATTTTATTCAAAACCACTGGCTTTTCAGAAGGGATCTCTCCTATTAGTCTTCTCTATTTCTCTCCTTCAACCCTAAAACATCATGTTCTTTCCTTACGAGCCAACTATCTGGGCTGCTAATGGTTTTCAACACTGTTGTCCAGCAGCAGGAAGGAGTCCTCACTACGAAGTCTGTACAACAAAAAGAATCACAGTGGGGCGCCCGGGTGGCTCAGTCGTTAAGCGTCTGCCTTCGGCTCAGGTCATGATCCCAGGGTCCTGGGATCGAGCCCTGCATCGGGCTCCCTGCTCCGCGGGAAGCCTGTTTCTCCCTCTCCCTCTCCCCCTGCCTGTGATCCTGCTCTCACTGTGTCTCTCTCAAATAAATAAATAAATAAAATCTTAAAAAAAAAAGAATCACAATGCTGGAAACATATTTCCCTTCACCACCATCCTCATGTACCCTCTGGAATTCTTTAAACTTTTTTTTTTTTTTTTAAGATTTTTATTTATTTATCAGAGAGAGAGAGACAGAGGCAGGCAGAGGGAGAAGCAGGCTCCCTGCTGAGCAAGGAGCCCGATGTGGGACTCGATCCCAGGACCCTGGGATCATGACCTGAGCTGAAGGCAGAGGCTTAACCGACTGAGCCACCCAGGCGTCCCTGGAATTCTTTAAACTCTTAACTCTACCTCTTTCATAGGTCTTAAGGAGTCTAGCTTTGGAGGCTGGTGTGGGGAAAGCCCTTTCCATCAGTCTATACGAACCGCCTCTGAACTTGTGCTTGGGCCTCAAATCTGACCAGGGCTGCCAAAGGGAAACTGCGGAGCATAGTTACAATGCCCTCAAGGAAGGATCACTGGCAGTGAAGTTCAGTTGCAGGTGAGAAACTGCAAGTGGAAAAAGCCTCCTGTCTCCAGCAAGAGAGAGAATAGACGTCTATAGACTAAAAGGTGAAGGTGGTTTCATAAGGGAAATATTATGCAGTATCCAGCCAGAGGAAAGTAATCAACCTTTAAAAGCGGTTGAAGAGGTTGCTTTTCTGAATGGAGAAAAAGTCTGCATCCTAGAACCATCATGGGGTCTCATGGCACCAAACTTCATCCTGATTTTTGCACTCAGAGGAGGAGGGGCAGCTTCTCTGGGATTAGAAGCCGGTCCCGAGGGAGGGTGGTGACAAAGCAAGGTGCACTGGGATTTCCTTGAGTCTGGGTGCCTGGTGGAATGCATTGTGCCGCTCTGTGAGCACTCAGGAGGACAGGTAGACTGGCCTCTGCAAGCAGGACTCGCTCCTTTGATTTCCAGCATGTTTTCCTGTTTCCATGGATGGCGTTTTTGTGCCCCAATTTTCTAAGCTTTAATGTCTTAAGTTCTCACTTGCCTTGAAGTCTTTCCTATGGGGAGTGGGCTCGTTGTCCGAAGGACAGTCTGCCCTTCGTAGAATCCTACTTTTTCTGGTTTTTGTTTGTTTGTTTTTAGTAGGCTCCATGCCCAGCATGGAGCCCAATGCAGGGCTTGAACTCACGACCCAGAGATCAAGAACTGAGCTGAGATCAAGAGTTCGACACTTTACCGACTGAGCCACCCAGGTACCCCAAATCCCACTTTTTCTGATGGACTTTTTACTTTTTGGTTTTGTTTTTGTATGTAGTGTGTATATATGTATTTATATTAAGGTGTGATTGACATAAAAAAAGCTGTCCATATTTATGTGCAGGTCTTAATGGGTCTGAAGATGGGATGCCTGGGTGGCTCAGTTGGTTAAGCATCTGCCTTTGGCTCAGGTCATGATCCCAGGGTCCTGGGATCGAGCCCCACATCAGGCTTCTTGCTCAGTGGGGAGCCTGCTTCTCCCTCTGACTGCCACTCCCCCTGCTTGTGTTCTCTTTCTCTCTCTGACAAATAAAATCTTAAAAAAAAAGAGTCAGATGCTCACCTGACTGAGCTACCCGGCACCCTGGGATTTCCTTTTTTAAGGAAAAAACATATATGTCTATACCACATTTTCTTTACCCATTTGTCTGTTGATGGACATTTAAGTGGTTTTGGTTTTTTGTTTTGTTCTAAAGATTTTACTCCTTTATTTGACAGAGAGCGAGCACAAGCAGGGGGAGCAGCAGAGGGAGAGGGAGAAGCAGGCTCTTCACCAAGCAGGGAGCCCAACGTGGGGCTCGATCCCACAATTCTGAGATCATGACCTGAGCTGAAAGCAGGCTCCCAACCAACTGAGCCACCCAGGCGCCCCGGTTTTGTTTTGTTTTTGTTTTTGTTTTTTAATGATTTATTAGATCTTTTCTTTGGTGAGGCTTATGTCTTAGATCTCCATCTAGGCTCCCCATGTTCCAGGAGTCAGGCACCCACTCTCTGCAGTCTCCATGTGTGGAGCTCCTGGCCTTGAACATAGAAGATGTCCAGGAGGGGCGCCTGCGTGGCTCAGTCGGTTAAGCATCTGCCTTCGGATCAGGTCATGATCCCAGGGTCCTGGGATCGAGTCCTGCATCGGGCTCCCTGCTCCGCGGGGAGCCTGCTTCTCCCTCCCACTCTGCTGCTCCCCCTGCTTCTGGTCTCTCTCTCTGTCAAATGAGTAAATAAAATCTCTAAAAAAAAAAAAGGTATCCAGGAAACGTAGTCTCCCTTCTCCATCTTGTTGCCTCTGGGGCTCCAGGCGCCCCCACATTGGCGCCCTCACTCCAGCCCTCCTGCCTGCTGTCAGGGGCATGGTTCTGTATCACTGAGTCAGTGTTAGGGAAGCAGTGGAAATCTAATCCAGTCCCCACTGTGCTTTCCCCCACCCCAAATATATGCTTAGAACTTTCCACTGGTGCTCCTGGGTGGCTCAGTCAGTTAAGCATCTGCTTTCAGCTCAGGTCATGATCTCAGGGTCCTGGGAAACCAGCCCCGCATCAGGTTCCCTGCTCAATGCAGAGTCTGCTTCTCCCTCTCCTTGCCCCTCTCCCCTGCTCATGCTCTCTTTCCCCTTCTCTCTCTCTCAAATAAAAAAATAAAATCTTAAAAAAAAAAGAACCTTTCATTGCCCATAGGAGTGTTTTTCAAATTAGGGACACAGAGCCCTGGAGGGTCTTTAAAATTGTACCAAGATGACTGTGAGTTCTATGAGGATATTTTGATTTTGTGTTTCAGTTTTCATGATAATCTTCAAGACATTTTTAATATAAGCTTACACTAGATTATCTGGATCACTACTTTATAACTGATCCTGTTGTGCGATTTAAGTTCCTGAATCTCTATTTGGTTTGCTTTGGTGCCAGGAGAACATCCAGAGTGATAGGGGTTTAACTGTTCATGCAGTGTTTTTCTCAGAGAGAGAGAGAGTGTGTCTGTGTGTATGTTTGTCTGTGTGAGCTTTGAAAAGCACTGGGTCATGAGCTGAGGCCAGACTCCTACACCCAGCTTACAGGGACCTCCATGCGCGGGCTCACCTTCACCTCCTGTCTCTGTCCCCGTGAATCCTGCTCTATGGCTTCCACCCAAACTCCCCAACCCTGAGTCTTTAGTGTACCCACTCAGTTCCTTTCTACCTTCCGGACTCAACCCGATGTTCTATCCTCTTGGAAGCCTCCTCAGACATCCCTGAGGTGACATCTCCTCCCTAGTTTCTGTTGTTCCAGGAATGCCTTTGGTGACAACATTTATCTCATTGATGCCGCCTGTCTGTCTCCGCAGCAGACTATGAGCCCCCAGGAGACAGGACCGAGTTCTCTGCCTTTCTGAGCCTGGAACCCAGCAGGTGCATAATACGCACTGTCACATGATTTTGTCTATGCCCAGGAGCTTGTGGTCACACCAGATACCTTTCAGCTCTGTTCCCAGGTTAGCGTTGGATCATGTGCCCTAAGGAGCTGGGAGGTTTGCTGTTGTCTAGCCTCCTGTCATGTATATAGTAGATGCTCAGTTAACATTCCGTGATTTCTCTGCTCAAGATGGATTGAGGGTAATTTTCTTCCCCTATGAGCAAATGGTTTGCAAAAGGAAAAAAGAAATCAGATCTGTCAAATAAGATTCCAAAGAAGCATTGCTCACGTGTTATTTTGCAGTTTTCCTTAAAATCTGCCTCACTTGGCTGTACATCAGAGTGTTTGCTGAAATACCATTGCATGAGCCGCTTACAGACAATTCTGGACACACTGAAGTTTTCCTTGAATAATTTTCCCAGTACAGACTACTCTCATGCTCACTTGGCATCTTACTCCTTTTGGTGATGACTGGTTATACTTAGTCTACAGTATTTTTCGTAGCCAACCACCAAATCCGCCGAGTTTGTCCTGCCAGCCAAGCTCTTTGGCCACCATGAGGAACCACCCCCGCGGCCCTTTGTGGTCGACTCACTATATGATGCTCCTGTTCCCTGGGGCCCCTGGGCAAATGAATTGGCTTGAACTTGAACCCTTCTTCTCTCTCTGTCGTGCTTGTTTGTGTATGATAAACTTTCTGAAGGTGTTTGAAAAGTAAATGTTTGAATTGCGCATCCTTATTTGATCGACCTTTTGCACTCCCCAGCACTGTCGGACCAGAGAGGGGCTGCTGGCTGGCTTGCCGCCGGGGGAGACGTGGAAGGTACTCAGGAAGGCACTGCAGCATCTTCTGCCTCCTGACTCTTTCCTGATATTCTGGCAGAAGCTGGCTGTTTAGGTAGAAATTAATTTAATTTACTGTTATTTTTTTTCCCTAGTAGAACCCTGCGTTGTCTCTCCTGAGAGTCCCAGTGAAGGCACTGTAACCCCCGGGGATTCTCTTGTCTCGGATCTGATACTTCAGCAGGGTAATAGTGACAACCATTTTATAAAAATAACATTTTTTACTATTACAAGGGTAATATACATTCAAGGCAGGAAAGTTGGAAGATTCAGAAATATCACAAATAAAACAGGCACCGTTTCAACACCCTGAAGTTGCTGCTAGCGCTTTCTCCCTGCGTTTCCTCCCACACATTCCCTCTGTACATTTATGGATGTATCTCACAAACGAGGCTCGCTGTTTCCTGCCCTCCTCAGTAGAGCATAAACATCGCACTATGTCAATATTTATTCTTTGACCATATATAGATCGCACATTTTACTTCACCAGTCCCTTGTTGGACATTTGGTTTGGTTCTAATTTTCTTGTTATTGTAGTTATCTTGTGATATGCATCTTTGTTCATGCTTCTTAGCTGGCCTTTCTTTTATCCTGTCCCGAGGATGAATTCTGAGAAATGGAGTTCTTGAATCAAAGGGAATATACACTTTTTAACTCCAAAATAGGAATAGATTGACTTGGAGCGCCTGGCTGGCTCAGTCAGTGGAGCGTGTGACCCTTGATCTTGGGTCGTGAGTTCGAGCGCCATGTTGGGTGTGGAGGTTATTTAGAAATAAAATCTTAAAAAAAAAAAAAGAATAGATTGACTTGACAAATGTCATTCATGTAGAATATGAAATATTAATCTACAATCACATGGTCACTTACTAGTGGGGCGACTCTCTTTAAAATTCCTTTCTCTTGGGCGCCTGGGTGGCTCAGTTGGTTAAGCGACTGCCTTCGGCTCAGGTCATGATCCTGGAGTCCCGGGATCAAGTCCCGCATCGGGCTCCCTGCTCAGCAGGGAGTCAGCTTCTCCCTCTGACCCTCCCCCCTCTCATGCTCTCTCTCTCTGTCTCATTCTCTCTCTCAAATAAATAAATAAAATCTTAAAAAAAAAAAAAATAGGGCGCCTGGGTGGCTCAGTTGGTTAAGCGACTGCCTTCGGCTCAGGTCATGATCCTGGAGTCCTTGGATCGAGTCCCGCATCGGGCTCCCTGCTCGGCAGGGAGTCTGCTTCTCCCTCTGACCCTCCCGACCCTCCCCCCTCTCATGTGCTCTCTCTCTCAGTCTCTCTCTCTCAAATAAATAAATAAAATCTTTAAAAAAATAAAATAAAATAAAATAAAATTCCTTTCTCCTTTGCTGTGGTTGGCATGTTGTGTGGGGTGGGAAGCAGTGGCTAAGAACACAAACCTTGGGGGGTGCCTCGGTTAAGCCGGTTAAGTGACTCTTGACTCTTGGTTTCGACTCAGGTCATGATCCCAGGGTCGTGGGATTGAGCCCTGTGCTGGACGCCGTGTGGAGTCCCGCTTGAGATTCTCTCCCTCTCCCTCTGCCCCTCCCCCACTCACGAGCACACACTCTCTCTCCCTCAAATAAATAAATAAATAAAATCTTCAAGATAAAAAACACAAACTTTGGGGCCTCATGGCCTAGGTCCTGATCCCTGTTCCACCGCTTACCCGTTACGTAACCTTGGCAAGTCACTTCAGCTCTTTGCCTCAGTTCCCTTATCTACAAAATGGTGACAATAAAAGTACCCATGTCAAAGTTGTAATCAAAATTGAAGTACTGTATGTAAAGTGCTTAGAATAGCCCTGGCACATAGCAAGTGCCATATAATAATGCCATATAATGCTATTTCATTTATATCGAGTTTTTTACTTGACAAGTTGCTCTGCGTATCAGTGAAGATAAATCCTGTTATTCTTTTTGGTGGCTATATGGTATTCCATTATAAGAATGTGACTTTGTGTTTAACCGGTCTTGTGTTCTTGCTAGTTATTGCCTTTTTTTTTTTCTTTCTAAGATTTTAAGTAATCTCTACATCCAATGGTGGGGCTTGAACTCACAGTCCCGAGACCACGAGTCTCATGCTCCATCGACTGAGCCAGCCAGGCATCCCACTAGTTATCTCCTTGTGATAAATTCATAGAGCTGGGGTCGATGGGGGCTCACTTTTAAAGGCTTTTAGATATGCATATACATATTTCCAAATTATATCTTCAGAAAGAGGAGCCAGCATGCCCACCTGGCAGTGAAGGCTCTGTTTACTGGGACCATGTCTAAAAGAATGTTGTGCTTTGCTGCGCAGCTTCATCTTGTCACCTGGGCATAAACAGAATTCGGAGAACGATGGAGACCATAGACTTTGTTGTTAAACTTGAAGGGCTGAGACCGGCACAGCTGTTGTGAAGAGCTGCCCCTTTAGAGGCCAAAATGCATGTCAACAGCCAAGGATTCCCAAACAGCCTTGTCACTGTCACCACCTTGGCCTCTCTCTTCTAGTCAAATTCAAAGAAGGAGTTGTTCTGTTTATTGCTTTTGCTTGTTTCTGTCCTAACTTTCCCTATGTTTCCACTGAAAATGTAATTCATGGAAAAATTTGCACCTGGTGAAAAACAGTTTAGAATGAGAAGTACATCTCCCTCCTCCCCTAGACCCTGGTCTTCTCCCAGAGGCAGCCGATGTTAACAGTTCTGTGTGTGTGTGTGTGTTCTTCTAGAAATATTCTACGGCTGTGCAAACATATAGCTGTGTCCTTACTGTTTTTCTAGGAATACAATGTCCTAAAGCACTGTTATGTGCTTTGCATTTTTCACATAACAGCCTAAAAGATTTTCATGTATGTCTCCACTTGATATCTGAAGGATATTTGGCATTCATACCCTTTCAGTGTTGAAAGAGCAGGTGACTATATGATTGGACGGGATGCTCCTTCTAATGTTTAGGGGGCAGTTATTTTCTGACCCGCTGCCAAACCTCTCTAACAAAGTCCTACAAAAGTTCATTGAAACAGGGTCACCTGGGTGGCTCAGTCAGTTGAGCATCCGACTGTTGATTTCGGCTCAGGTCGTGATCTCAGAGTCCTGGGATCGAGCCCCGTGTCAGGCTCTGCACTCAGCAGGGAGTCTGCTTGAGATTCTCTCTCCCTCTGCCCCTCCTGCTCGTGCTCTCCCTCTCTCTCTAAAACAAATAAATCTTAAAAAAGAGAGAAAAAATTATCTTTCTCCCTCTGCCTCCTGTCCATCACCGAATGCAGACCAAACCCGAAGCAGAACATGGCGGGACATGGCACTTCAATATCAACAGCTTGACTGACTAGCTGTGGGTCACTGAAGGGAGGCAGTCGCCATTCTGGGCCCCAGTTTCCTCGTTGTTTAGATGCAGAATTAGGTTATAGGATCTTAGGTGAGCCTTACAAGGTCAATGCCTTGTCTCATTCCCCACTGTATTCCCCACTCCTAGAAGGCCCAGGAATGCCGAGGGCTGATGAATTCGCACTCCCTTCCAGGTCCAACACCCCACCCTTCTCTCTGTCATCTCCAACATATGCAAGAGTCCTTCAGCAAGAACACCTGGGCTCCTCCGGGATAGCAGTCCCTAACCTCATGGAGTTCACGGTCACTGACAGACCCAGGAAAGGAGGCCTTCTCAGAGTCGGTTCTGTTCCTCCACAGCAGCAAGCTGGCTAGTTTATGTATCTGCATTGTTTGCTTGTTTGTTAAGTGGCCCATTTCCATGCCAGGGGAGGTGTCTCAGGCTGGTCATTCTCAGCCTGCAACTGTCGGACCTCACACCCAACTCCTGGGAGCCAATGACCGCTACAAGTTGTATGTATAAATTGTGCTAAGTGCTTGGGTGTATCATTTCATTTAATCCCCACACGTACTTTCTGAAGTGAGCACATGTTATCATCTCAGAGAGGCTAGGTCACTTGGGCAAGGTCACATAGCTAAATAGAACCGCAAACCCACTGTGTCACTCCTGTGCCATGAGCAGGGGGATTTTGTGAGGGGCTGGGTTCACTTCTCACTTTGGCCTTACCTATAAATTATACTGCGGGACCAGGGGCCAGTCCCTTCTCTGGTCTGCAGTGTTCCCATTTCAACAGTGAGAAAAGATATCCTCTCGAAGACTTGCAGAGCTCTGCATGTTAGAATTCTGGGGTGTTTGAGCTATTTTGATGTCAGGAGACACATACATGGCATATTGAAAAGGTTTTAACTGAAGGGCGGCTAATAAGGGGACTGGTTACCAAGATGTGGGGACCCGGTAAAGCATAATGAGGGCTCGGGGACCAGCAACACACAAAGCCATTACCGCCGCATGGCCTGGAGGCTCCAGGAGAGGCGGTGCAGTTAATGGAGCTCAGCCAAAGCCGCAGCAGTGGGACAGAAATGGCTGGGAGCTGTGGCCTTCAGGAGAGAGGGGCAGCCACTGCCAGAACCCAGAAGTGGCCCCTGGCCATCCCCCACCCCAGCCTCACGTGTCTGCTCCACCCTGCACACCTAGGAGTGGCGACTGGGCAGTTGATCATCGCAGGAGGGGTGCCATGTGTTCACTGCCAGGGCACAGAGCAGGCTGGTGTGTGTAGGAGGCAAGCAGAGAATAGCCAGCTCGGGGACTTTGCTGGACTTGCAGCCCATCCTTTGAGGGAGGAGTGCAGTTACAATGGACAGGCACCTGCTGAATGGGGCGAGAGCAGTAAGAACCCTCCTGCTGCCTGCCACGGGACTGAGGGAGCAGCAGGTACCCCACGGCCCAGGCTTTTCTTTTCAAAACAGGCTGCGAAGCGAGCAGGCTCAGTCCTCCTCTGATTCATGTGGGTAGTTCTGATGTTTCTGAATCACAGTCAACGTTTCCCAGGATCCTTTCCTTCATGATGCATTTAGCTGAATGACTACTGCATCTAGAATTTCCCTAGAAATAAATGTCCTTGCTCATTGAGAATTCGTCTGAGGCTCTTGATTCTAGAAAGAAAGGGATTCTGGGCCACTCCAAACACTGAGTAAGAGGGGTTAGTAGAGGAAGAGAAATAACCATTTATGGGGGGGGGGGACGACACAATCTGTGACTGTTAGCCCAGAGTGACTTGCCGAATGGTTTCTGGGAGCTGTCACCTTCTGGTACAGACCCTGCTTGCCGGCCTTCATGTCTCTCCCACGGTACTGTGACCCAGGCATTGCTTCAGGGTCTGGGGCTGCCGGGTGCCTTCACACCCAGCCCCACGTGTCCGCTCCACAGTGCATCCCCTGCATGCTGGGCAGTTGGCGGCTGAGGGTTTGGCCCAGGCCTCTTTCAGCAAGCATTCCAGCGTGGTTGTTTCCAAACATGCAGAGGGCACGCTGGGAGCACAGTGCGGCATCTCTCCCCTCTCCCTACTCGGGAAGGGAGGATCAATCGTCAGACTGTCTGGAAAACAATCTGTCAGTACATATTAGGAGCTTTATTTATTTATTTATTTTTAAAGATTTTATTTACTTATTTGACAGAGAGCACAAGCAGGGGGAACAGCAGAGGGAGAGGGAGAAGCAGGCTCCCCACTGAGCAGGGAGCTAGAGGCAGGGCTCGATCCCAGGACCCTTAACCGACTGAGCCACCCAGGCGCCCCCATATTAGGAGCTTTAAAAACACAACGCTTTGATCCACAATTTCCACTTTTGGATCCATCTCTTAAGGAAATGAAGGATTGGCACCGTGGACAAAAATGTGTCTGACAAATCTCCAATAGGACTTAAGGTCAGGAACCCAACTCAAACTGACCGAATGGGAATTTACTAGCTCATGTGATTTAAAAAAAAGAAAAAAAAAAAAAGGAAGAAAAGAAAAAAGGAGCACCAGCATTAGGCACAGCCAGATCCAGGGTCTCACATGCTGCTCTTTGCTCCTCTTTTGGTGGCAAGATGCACACCAGCAGCTCCCGACTTTCACCTTAAGCTACCACGAACAGCAGTGAATGAGCCCGCCTCTCTGCACAAGAATGGACAGCAGTCCAGATTTGAGTCTCCGACTCTGATTGGGCCACGTGCTCATCCTGGACCCAAGCACAGTGGCCCGGGGGATGGACAAAGCTGATTTGTCAGCCCTCAGTCACATGTCCTCTCCTGGAGCTGGGTGGGGAATAAGACCATCTGCGTCTGCACCGCACTAGGAGGGGGAGGGGCCTAGGGGGATTTTGGTGGGGGTTTTTTTTGCCAAAAGAAGGACGGATGTTGGGCAGGTAGAGTGCAAAACCCATGACTTTCTTACAGCCTCACATGAAAAAGTGAGACGCCAAAGACCAGGTCTGGAAGAATGGCTTGAATTGTGGCTTATTCATAAGATGGAATATTAGGCAGCCATTAAAACATATGCTAGAATTAAATTTATGGAGACAATTTAATGATAGTATTTATGCTAGAATGCTTTGGAAAAATAGGTTACAACATACATATGCAGTATGCTTTCAACTGTGCAAAATATTTATGCTTTGAAAAATGCTGAAAGAAAATATACAGAAATGTTCATAGTAATTATGTCATGGCGATACGGGTGAATTTCATTCTCTAATTTTTTCCCTTTCTTCCTTTCTTCCTTTCTCCCACCCCTCCCTCCCTCCCTCCCTCCCTCCTCCCTTCCTTCCTTCCTTCCATTCATTTTAAAGTGTCCATTATTTGTATACCTAAGAAGCAAACATTAACTTTAAAAATCTGAACTGCAAGATGACTTCCGCTTGACCAGCATGTGGGTGTGCTGTGGCCAGGTGGGGATGACAATGGGGGGGAAGTGGAGACGGGTGGGGGTGGCGAGGAGGGAAGGGGAGGGAGGCAGCTCTGCCAAGTGCACCGTGTTAAACCTTGAAGAAAGCCGCAAGCAGGTTTTGGCCCAGTCGGAAGCGACCTGTGGGAGGTGTGGTTGGAGTTGGGGGTAACTCTTAGTTCCCTTAGCAGGCAGACCGAGGCTCAACTCTTAAGACCTTGTCCATTCATTTGTTCGTTCATCCGGTCGCTCGTTCATTGAGCAGGTGAGTGCCCGTATGTTCCGGGAGCTACGGCAGGTAACAAAGCAGGTCCTTGTCCCCCTGATGCTCACAGTCCTGCCTGAGGACATGCGTGCACACAGCTTACCGCTGCCTCACCATGTATTGCGGGCCTGGCTGATACGTAGTCATTGGCAGAAGAGCTTTTGAGAGGAAGCCAACACATGGTGAGGACCCAGCAGCTCCTGTGGAGGGCGGGACAGTGGGGTCTCTGTGCGTGAGCACAGCAGGGCTGGGATCACGCTTGGCAGGAGAGGGGGTGCTGGGCAATGCGCCCGGGTGCTGGCTCCCTGGCTCTGAGGGAGTGGCTGTGGCTACCAGGCCCTGCATGGACAATGAGCGCCTAGGGGGTGGCCAGACAGTGCGGGGTGGGATGTGGGGGAGGCCGAGCAAAGCTGAAGAGGGCACAGGGACCAAGGGAGGCGGCTGGCTCCGGCTCAGAGCAGGCGAGGCAGAGAGTAGCCCAGGAGTTAGAGGGGAGGGGCCTCATGCTCAGGGGCCAGTTTTCCTAATGAAAGCAGCTCGCAGCCCTGAGCTCGGAGACCTGGCAAGCTCCGTGTCCTCATCTGGAAAAGAGGAGGTACTCCTTAGGGAGTACCAGGGGATGCGCCTGGGCCAGAGGCAGGTGGACAGTACACGCACAGTTCTCAGGACGAGGGCGGGAAGCACACTTGTAACCAGTCCCAGCTGCTCTTGGCCTTAGTCATACCAGAGGTAGGTCGGTGGGGCTGATTGTTTGTTTGTTTGCTTTTGAAGATTCTATTTATTTATTTGAGAGAGGCAGAGAGTGAGAGCATGTGAGCAGGAGGAGGCCAGAGGGAGAGGGACAAGTAGACTCCATGCTGAGCACAGAGCCCATCTCAGGGCTCGATCCCACGACCCTGAGATCAGGACCTGAGCTGAAATCAAAGAGTCGGACGCTCAACCGACTGAGCCACCCAGGTGCCCCAGCGTGGCAGATTTTATTTTCTAAAGAGAGCCATGACAGTCTCCCATCCCATGTGTGCTCTTGTAATATGACCTTGCCACTCTGCTTGCCTTTGGGTGGTAAGTCATGAAGCTTCTGCCAGCTGCCCTCTGGTCCCTCTTCCTCCCACCCTCCCTGTCTGGGGATGCTCACCCTCATAACTGGCCCACAAAGTTCAAGGAAGCCCAGGGCCTGTGAAGAGGCCACAGGTGGAGGTGTGGCCCGACGGCCCCTGCCCAGGTCCAGCTAACCTAAGATGTCAAGCACGAGGAAGCCCTAGAGATGGCTCCAGCCCACTGCCATCTGACCCCTGAGTGACAACTGTCTGGCTGAGCCCAGTCGAGTGCAGGACTAGATAACACAAACGCTTGCTGTTGTTTTTTTAATAGACTTTATTTTTAAGAGACGTGTTAGGTTGATAGCAAAATTGAGGAGAAGGTACATTTCCCATATACCCCCTGTGAAAGGTGCATGATAAATAAAACATATCCTAATTTCATACACTTAATGTGTCTTGTGAGAAAACATGCATCTTAGATCATTCTTTTTCCCTAGAAGCCAGTGTACCCTGACCTGCTTCTTGGAGTAGAAGACGTATCTGTGTTGGTGCTTGCGGTCTCAGGTTGCCAGTGGTGGGCACGGGGAGCTAAGACCTGGGCTGTCTGCGGGGCTGTGCGTGTCATGGCTGCCTCAGATCTGTGCGAGGCAGAAGCCTGGTGTTCTAGGACTGGAGACGGAGCAGTGGCAGCTCCTCTGCATCTGGGGTCTTTTCCAAGCAGCCGGTGTACACAGGGGACTTGCGTAGCTTCAGTCCAGCGGGTCACCAAACTGGTGCTGGTAACTTTTCTCTGTGTGTCATAAAATAGCTGCTGTCGGGCATGAAAGCGAGACAGAGGAAAAAATCAACCCTGAGATAACAAAAACCGTCACCTTTGCAGTAAGCATCTGTTGCTTTCACCTGGGGAATTCGCCTTGATAACCCTTTGGAAAACCACCCCTTCCCAACTCCCAGCCCTGGGGACTGGCTTCCCAAGCCTCGGGCGCCGCAGGTGGGGGTCATGTGACCCGGGCCTGGCCAATGAGCATATCCCACTGGCCTGGCCTCTATGATTGGTTAAGGGCAGTGGGCCTGGGACTCCAGCTGGTCCAATGAGAGTCCTCCCCAGGACTTCCGTTAGAACTCTCGGAGAGCCAGCCGCGCGAGGCCTTCCTGGTGGGGTTGCCAAATGTGGGCTGTCGCCCCGGAGCTGGGATCGGGAAGTAGCCCCTGAGGGGGGGCGTGGGGCGCTGGAAGATGAGCCACCACTGAGAGCCCAGGCAAGAGGTGGCAGAGAACGTGGGGTCTGCCGTGATGTCTGAGGCCTTGGGTGGTACCTGGAAGGCAGCCATGCCCTGGCATTTTCAGTTCCACGAGCCCATAAATCCCCTTTTATACTTAATCCAGTTTGAGTGAGCAGTGTCACCGAAAAGTGAAAGAGGCCAAACTGGCATCCTCTTAAGAACTGCAGAGGGCTGTCTGCTCAGACCTGGTTCTGGAAAGACAAACTCCAGACCCTCAGGAAAGAAGCCTTTCTCTCTTTCCTAAAACCTGAGCCTTTCCCCTTACTCCCTCCTAACTCCCAACACTCATCCCTGGGGCTGACCTTAAAGCCGTCTGAGCCCCATTACCCGCCTGTAGCCCTGCCCTGTGGTATCGCAGAGTAGTGCCTCCCGCGCCCGCGGCTGCTTGGGCGTCCGTCTGTCTCCTTCAGGAGAACGGGGTTCCGGGGGGAGCTGGAGCCCAGTCGCCCTCCCCCATAGGCTCTGGTACCCTGCCTGCCATTTGCCAGCTCCTCGGTGACCTGAATGGAAAAAGGAAAGCAGCCCATCGGGAGACAGGATCACCTGGAAATCTGGACAAGGGAAGGTTTGGGACAAGGAGGGAGCATCAGACTTGGAGTCCAGCAATAAAGGAAGGCGCTGTGGCCCTGCAACGATCCACTGATTCGCTTGGGCCTCTTTGAGCTCCAGCGGCCTCACCCATGGCAAGAAGATCACAAGCCTGGCCCTTGGTGTGCCAGGGAAAGCACTGGTGGGGTGGCATGTGGAGCTAAGGCAGGCCCTGCTCACTGGACAATCGCCTTGGGCTACACACTTTATGTGTGCAGTTTCATCTAATCTGCCCTGCCACTGGATCGACAGGGCTGCTTTATTAGCCCCATTTACAGATGAAGAAACTGAGGCACAGTGCGGTTAAGCCACTGGCCGAATGCCACACAGCAAGAAGATTGCTCTTGAGCCCAGATGTGTTGACCCCAGAGCTCTGGTCCCTCTGAGGGTGCAGAGGCAACGCGGATCCTGCCCCGGGCTCCAGACCTCACCGAGACGCAAGCCCTCCAGTTGGTATTTGGTCCCGCACAGTGTGCAGCCATATGTTTTGTGGTTTCCATATGTTACAGAATGAGAAAGCATTGAAACAAATCTCTACCGTTGCAGTCTGCTTAATAGGAATAGATTTAACCAACGAATGCTCCTAACACACGACTGTGCAATCGAACTGTGCCAGGGTAATTAGCATTTTTCTTTTTAAAAATTAATTTATAGGTCACTGAAGGCAGCCTAGCCTGGTAATGGGACATAAGTTTCAAGATGGAGAATGTCGCTCCTTTCCATGCTGTTCCTGTGGCCCATGCATAACAGCATCTGGAGGGAAGGTCATACTTTTGAGACCCTTGTCATGGGCCCGAGCCCCTGCCCCCTCAGCCAGAGCTTGGGAGGGCCACCCAGGAGGCAGGGCCAAGGCGGGTTCAGCCCCGCACCTTCACCCCGTCACCTGTGCTGGATGGAGTTCCTGCCAGCTGGCGGCTTCCGGAGAATTCCCAGCCACCAGAAGGGGGCAGACTGTGACTTCTGAAGCCCGGGACACAATGGGTGTATGAGGATGCTGGCGGGAGGGGATGGAGGTGCCAGGCTGCCTCCAAGACCATGACCACCTCAGGACGAGCTGGGAACCCATGGGCTGGGCCTGACTCCCCCAAAACTTCAGGTGTGGTCTGGTTCAGAGGGGCCCAGCCCACCCCATGTTTGTGTCAGGTCATCCAGCCCGGGCAGCCGGGACAGGCTTGGAGGTTGGCAGGCTGGCTGTGAGTGGCGGCGGGGGGTTGGTCCCGAATCTGAAGCACAGGGGCACTATCTTTACGTGGGTTATGTATTTACTTGAGGTGGCTGGAGGAGCTGCTGGAGATTTGGGGTGGGTTTAAGTTGCCCCAAGCCACCCCTAAGCCTAGCCGCTGCTCAGGGAACCCCTTCAGACTTGAGAAACCTCCAGAGCCACCACACTGCCCTGTGTGGAGGGCACAGAGGCAAATCTCTGAGACGTCCTCCTGCATCACTGTTCCAGGCAGGCAGTGCTGGGAGACTCGGTGCCTCCCTCCCGCTCCCTAACAGCCGGCCCCCTGCTCCAGAGCCCACCACCACCTGTGCTGGTGGGCAGCAGGATGCTGAGGGCCGGGGGGGTGCTGGGTGTTCCGTGTGGACCGGCCTTTCAGCAGTAGGTTCTCCTTGGGCCCAGCAGCCAGCGTCCCAGACCCCAGGCCCTGTGTACGTTGAGCCTTTTGTGGATTCCCTGACCCCAGCAGCCCAGGCTCTCAGATGGCTGAAACAAAGAGAATTTTAAAGTGACACAAGCTGGACATGCAGCCACGAGAGGGTGTCTGCCCAGATTAACGTGAGCTCCAGCTTGGGCCTTTGAAGGGCCTTTGATTTCCCAGGGTGATGATGGATTTTCACAACAGAATTAGGGAAAGCCTCCCCAACCCAGACTCATCCGCTGAGACAGGCCTCACCGTCACCTGGGGCTCCGGGGACCCCTGGTATTTCTTACATCCCCCCCCGCACACGCTGGCCCAGGTCGGTGGCACAAATGTTGGCGTCCCTGCATAGAGTCTCCTGACACCCTGCTGGCCTCCTCCAGCCTGTCCTCCACCTGCAGTGACGGGGCCTCTTCCCAGTCCCCAGGCTAGCCCCCAGCTGTCTCAGGACCGAGTCCAGGCCTTTCCCTGCCTCTGCGAGGCCCCGCCCACCTTCCTCACCTGCGGTCACCGGCTGCCCCCCTCTTCCCTCCCTTCACTGCCGGCCCCCCGGACTGCTTCCGGGTCTCCTGAACCCTTGCCTTGTCTTTGGGCCATCATGCATTGCTCTGCCTCTGCCTGACCCTCCCCCACTCTGTGCAGCCAACGCCTCTTCACCCTTTGTGTCGGCTTCAGTGTGACTCCTGTGAGGCCTTCCCTGGCCACCAGGACCCTCAGTCCCATCTCCCAGCTCTGTTCTAAATCTCATGGCTATTGGTGTCCCCACTGGTCACGGGCAACTCTGAGTCCCGCCACCCAGCTCAGCGCCAAATGCATAGTAGGCGCTCAACAAATGTTATCTGAAGGAATAGGGGCAGGAAGGACTGAGGGCCCAGATGAGCTCTGAGGCGTCTGTCTGCTCCCTCAAGGGGAGGTTTGCTGAGTGGGAAGCTTGGCCCGAAACCCAACGGTGCACAGGCAGGCATCTGGGCTGCGCCTGAGGCCACGCTAGAGGCTCGCTCGTCCCTCCCCTGGAAATTCACCTTGCTCATTTGCCACAGATCTACGGCCTCCTGCAGGAACCGAACTGATCTGGCTGCCTGCGAATTCCTGGTCAGGGAGCCCCCGTGGTCATGGTCTGGAGCCAGTCTGAGAGAGGTGGGTTTTGCTTCTCAGACCTCAGCATCCCACCCTCCTCAACCCCAGCCCCCCATTCCCCTGAACTCCACCTCTAGCCCTTTGCTGGAGGGAAAGGTGTTCCTTCTGGGTCCCTCAGTGAGGCCTCTGGACTTGGCATGCAGCAATGGCCCTTTACTCAGTCACCACTCAGGCTGGTCCTTTGAACCGTACACAGTGCTCGGACTTGGGGGATACCAAGAGGAGGGATAATCAAAGCCCTGCTCCCCAGATCCCAAGCTTATCCCGAGAGTTCTTAGGCTTTCTGCTCAGAAAAACTTCTAAAGAAATAAATTTTAGTGGCTCAGGGGAAGGGATCAGAGGACTCAAAACAACTCTAAGCCAGCAAGAATGACATGTCACCAGCAGAAGTGGGTGGGGAGCCCACTGGGAGCCTGCCCTTTTGCTGTCAGTTCAGGGCCTCCTTTGGTGGCAGGACGGAGTCAGGGCACCCTGGAACGGCTGCCAGAGCTGTCGGGGGGCAGTGGCAGGATGCACAGCCAAATAGCACCCGGGGCGATCAGAGGCCCTGTCCTGGCTCCCAGCAGCTCCTCTGTGACCCTGGACAAACCGCTGGATCAACCTTGCGGATCAAATGGCCACAGGGGGCAGGCGGGTGGCACAAGAGTCCCTTGGGTAGCGCAGACAGAGCCCCAGCTGAGCCCCACCTGCAGGCTTGGTTACTTCAGCCTCCTGGTACCGGCAGAAAAAAATGAGTGGCCAGAGCTGTCAGAGCTGATGATCATTTTCAGGAGAATTTTTAAAAACCCTGAGTTATATGAGATTTCCCATGTTAAGTGTTGGCTCAATTAAAACAACACACCAGGAAGGGAAGAAAATGTTTCCGTGGGCCATATTTGACGGGGCAGCCTCTGAAGTAAGCCCTCCGAGGGTCCATTTGTAAAAGGAAGGTGCTCTTTCCTGGCTGGGGGGCCACCCACAGCCCCTCCCAGGGAATCCGCTCTGCCCCCTGGGGAACACGCCCCCGGCCACTGCTGATTGGACCAGGGGCGGGCTCCGGACGCAGGGCAGCCAGTCACAGACCAGCAACAGCTGACGCTGGGCCGTGGGGCCACTACCGCCTTGGTCAGGCTGTCTCCACTCTTCGTCCTCAGGCTGGCCCCTGCCGTGCTTTCAGATCTGATGGTGCCTCCCCGCTGGAACCTTCTGTGATCAACCTGTTGAAACTGCCCACCACCCGAAATGCAAAGGAAAACCACGGGAAGGTATCAGAATGGCTAAAATCAAAACACAAGAACTAACAAGTGTTGGTGAGGAGGTGGAGACAGGGGAACTCTCTTGCACTGTTGGTGGGAATGCGAGCTGGTGCAGCCACCGTGGAAAAGATATGGAGGTTCCTCAAAAAATTAAAATTCAAGGATCATATGACCCAGTACTTGCACTACTGGGTATTTACGCAAAGAAAATCAAAACACTAACTCGAAAAGATAACATGTACCCAGATGTTTATTGCAGCATTATTTACAATAGCCAAGATATAGAAGCAACCCACATGTCCACTGATAGACAAATGGATAAAGAAGATGTGATATACACATGTACACACACATACAACGGAATATTATTCACCTATAAAAAGAAATGAAATCTTGCCATTTGTGACCTGGATGGACCTTGAGGCTATTAAGCTAAGTGAAATAAGTCAGACAGAGAAAGACAAATACCATATGATTTTTTTGGTGGAATTTAAGAAACAGAATAAATGAGGAAAAAAGGAGACAAAAAATAGACTCTTTAAAAAAAAGATTTTATTTATTTATTTGACAGAGAGAGAGCACAAGTAGGCAGAACTGCGGGCAGAGGGAGAGGGAGAAGCAGGCTCCCGGCTGAGCAGGGAGCCCAATGCGGGGCTCGATCCCAGGATCCTGGGATCATGACCTGAGCCAAAGGCAGACGCTTAACCGACCTTTAACTGACGGAGACACCCAGGTGCCCCCAAAATAGACTCTTAAACGCAGAGAATAAACTGGTGGGGGAGGGGCGGTGGGTGCGGGGAGGGCGGGGATTGGTGAAAGGCATTAAGAGGACACTTACCACAATAAGCACCGGGTGATGTATAGAATTGTTGAATCACTATACTGTACACCTGAAACTAACATAACACTGTCTCTTAATTATACTTCAATTAAAACAATAAAATTCAACTTTGATATTAAAAAAATAAAAAATAAATTGAAAAAGTAAAGTGCCTACCACTCCAGGGGGGATTTTTTTTCTTTTACACTTTGTTCTCTGATGTAACCACAGCACCCAGAATGGGGCCTGACTCGTCACAGACCTTCACCAGATATTTGTTGGAGGAACCAGGGAGTTCCCACGAGAGTCTGTCTTCCTTTCTTCCTTTCTTCCTTGTCACTCCGGGATGTCCCTCCCAACCTCCTCCCCCATCGTGGCTTGTGCTAGCTTCAGGGAGACTCACTCTAGAAATCAAAAGAAGTTATTCCAGCCTTACTGGCTGTTACACAGAATAGAGGGAATGACAGGCTGACAGTGCCAAGGGCAGACCCCCGTTCTTAGTAGCTGCTCAATACACATTCGGATTTGGGTTTTTTTCCCGAACTCTGAGCTGCCTATCTTGTGCGAGTGTTGCAGTAAGAACTTTTCAGCAGCCTCTGCAAGCAGATGGGAGCCCTGTTTGTCACTGGAAAACCCTCTGGGCAGTTCCCCGGCCCCATGCTCGCACCAGCCTTCCCGGAACCCCATGTCTGGGCCAGTTCCAGGCCTGCTCCCAGCGTCCAGACATGGATGATGAGCATCATGCTGGAGTCTATGGCTGATAAAGAGATCATTGAGCAGCCGGTTCATATTGTGTGTCATCCAAAAAGAAAATCAATTTTAAACATCAGATAAAATGTGACAGGCGTTTTAAGAATGTATTTTATAAGCAATGCACTGTGATGGGAACAGGGTTGGCGGGCAAGTGGAGGCCTGGCCACTGAGCTGGGTCAGTACGGTCTGATGTGGATCCTCTTAGGGGCTCAGCGGTCCCTGGCTCAGCATCCCAGCCCCCCCAGTGCCCAGCCTGGAGGGCGCCTGCAAGCCAGACTGCTGGCAGCTGGGGAAGCTGGCCAGAGAGGGTCTCACGCCGGAGGTAGCCGCCACGCTGACGCTGGGAACCCTTCCCGAAGGAGGGCGAGGAGGCTGGTGCTGCTCCAGGCCCGACTGGAGTCTTCCTGGGGACCATGGGCCAGTCACTTTGTCTTGGGGACTCAGCCTTCTTTTCTTTCAAATAGGAATAACCATGCCTACCCACAGGGAGGGTCTGACGAGATCAAGAGAGGAGTGATTGGGGCGCCTGGGTGGCTCGGATGGTTAAGCGTCTGCCTTCAGCTCAGGTCACAGTCTCTGGGACTTGGGATCAAGCCCCACGTGGGGCTGCCAGCTCAGTGAGGAGTCTGCTTCTCCCTCTCCCTCTGCCGCTCCCCCTGCTTGTGCTCTCTCTGTCTCTCCCTCTCTCAAATGAATGAATAAAATCTTTTAAAAAAAGAGGAGTGGTTAAAACACTTTGAAAATGAGTCTATTTATTTTAAACAGGGAAAATCCTCACATGACAACATTTTCAAATAATGCTTTTTCAAAAACAGGCTCTCAGCTACAGAGTAGGTTTCCTTCCTGCCCTTGGACCCCTGCTCCTCCCTTGCTCCCCCAAGAGGCAGCCACTTAAGCAGCGTCTTGTGTGTATCCTTCCAGAGAGGTTCCTGGCCCGCACACCCATTTGCACACACACTGTTCTGGACTTGTTTTTTCGCCCCATTAGGCCTACACCTTGGCGCTCTTCCATGTCCATTCCTAGAGTGGAGCTTCTTCCTTTTCCGTCCTACCCCCAAACACGTGGGCTCCGTCGCCATCCCACAAAACTCCACCAAAGGCGAGGGCTGTGCCACAGCCGGCCGATGGGAGGGGCAAAAGGAGAAGGGAGGGGCCAGGGGCGGGGCTGGCTGGAGGGGCGGGGCTAAGGGAAGGGGGTGGTGCGGGCAGGGAAGGAAGGGGCGAGGTGGATAGGAGAGGAAGAAACAGAAGGGGTTCTGTGTGTCCATCTTGGTAGATCCTTCAGAGTTGGGATGAGAGGACGGGGAGACTTAGGCTATACTGTGAATAATAATAACAATAACAATAACAGATATTATTTATTAACAAAAAACTCCATTGTGCAGATGGTCTGTGCTCTGCTGGCCAGGCCCCTACCAGCAGACATCCACGTGCCCACACGGTGCTGTAGCCAATAGCCTGGTTCCTGTGTGCACTTGCTCACAGAGTGGAAAGCACCCCACAAGCTCATGTGTTATGGCAGGGACCTGCAGTAACAACGCTCTCAGCCTGAAAAGTCTGTGCCTTTGTCCCTGGCTGAGGCGTAATGGGGGGGAGGGGGCAGGACTGAGACCTGTAGCGATGGTTTCAGGGCTTGGCTTTGCTGACTTTATTCCTGAATCATCTTCCTCAGCCAGAACCTTATTTTGTACCTGTCTGTGGTGTGAGCTGGAGCACATACGAAAATGAATTTTATTATTATTTTTATTTATTTATTTGTTTATTTATTTTAAAGATTTTATTTATTCGACAGAGAGAGACACAGAGAGAGAGCGAACACAAGCAGAGGGAGGGGGAGAGGGAGAAGCAGGCTTCCTGCTGAGCAGAGAGCCCAATGCGGGGCTCGATCCCAGGACCCTGGGATCATGACCTGAGCTGAAGGCAGACACTTAACGACTGAGCCACCCAGGCGCCCCACGAAAATGAATTTTACAGTCATTAGCCATCAGGGAAATCCAAATCAAAACCACATTGAGATACCACCTTACACCAGTTAGAATGGCAAAAATGGACAGGGAAAGAAACAACAAATGTTGGAGAGGTTGTGGAGAAAGGGGAACCCTCTTACACTGTTGGTGGGAGTGCAAGTTGGTACAGCCACTTTGGAAAACAGTGTGGAGGTTCCTCAAAAATTTAAAAATAGAGGGGCACCTGGGTGGCTCAGTCGTTAAGCGTCTGCCTTTGGCTCAGGTCATGATCCCAGAGTCCTGAGATCAAGCCCCGCATCGGGCTCCCTGCTCAGCGGGAAGCCTGCTTCTCCCTCTCCCACTCCCCCTGCTTGTGTTCCCTCTCTCGCTGTCTCTCTCTCTGTAAAAAAATAAATAAAATCTTTAAAAAAAATTTTAAAAATAGAGCTACCCTATGACCCAGCAATTGCACTACTGGGTATTTACCCCAAAGACACAGATGTAGTGAAAAGAAGGGCCATATGCACCCCAATGTTCATAGCAGCAATGTCCGCATAGCCAAACTGTGGAAAGAGCCGAGATGCTCTTCAACAGATGAATGGATAAAGAAGATGTGGTCCATATATACAATGGAATATTACTCAGCCATCAGAAAGGATGAATACCCAACTTTTATATCAACATGGATGGGACTGGAGGAGATTATGCTAAGTGAAATAAGTCAAGCAGAGAAAGTCAATTATCATATGGTTTCACTTATTTGTGGAACATAAGGAATAGCACGGAGGACATTAGGAGAAGGAAGGGAAAAATGGGGGGGGAATTGGAGGGAGAGATGAACCATGAGAGACTATGGACTCTGAGAAACAAACAGGGTTTTAGAGGGGAGGGGGGTGGGGGGATGGGTTAGCCTGGTGATGGGTATTAAGGAGGGCACGTACTGCATGGAGCACTGGGTGTTATACGAAAACAATGGATCGTAGATCACCACATCAAAAACTAATGATGTATTGTATGGTGATTAACATAACATAATAAAATTAAAAAAAAAAAAGAAAATGAATTTTACAGACATCCAGCCCTTGCCATCACCCTAGTGAAGAAACCTGGATTCCCAGGGGTCCACACTGGAGGGACAGTGGGTTGGGGCAGCTGGTCCCTAAAGAACCTCTCATGCCTGGGGTTCCCTCTCCTTTGGAAACTGTTGCTGGCATGGATGCCTGAGGAGGGTGCCTAGTTCATAAGGGCTCCCTCAGGGGTTCTGCCCCACCACTTCTTCTTCTGGAGAAGGTACCGACCTGCCCCCAGTACCCCGCATGGTGCTGCCCCTGCGGACCTGTCCCTACCAGCCAAGGCCAGGCTGTTCCTGGTTCCTCCCTGGGCACTGCCCCCTCCCCCTTCTGCAGATGATTGGCAGGGAGGTGCTGTGCCCAAAGGAGAAGGGGTCCTTTTGGACAAACTGCAACATAAGCAACTCAACCAGACTGTCACAACAAGAGAGCCCTCACCACTGGGGCGGGGTGGGAAGGGTAGGGAAAGAGTCTAGTATGGTTTCTAGTCCCCATTAGAAACTCTTTCAAAGGATAGGACTAATTATCTGATGGACATATAGGCTGTCTCTATTATAGTCATATAATCCTAATATCTGCTGTGCTGTTTGCACATGTGTGTTCTCATTTCACTTAGGGAAGTGGGTAGAGCAGGTATTATTTCCATTTGACAGATGGGAAAACTGTCTCCAGTTTTCCACACTGTGTGTGGAAGATGCTGTTGGTTGCCTGTCCCCAAGCCATCCCCACCCCTCATACAAACACATACCCTTCTTTGTCCCCATTTTGCTTATGCTTCCTCCCAAGGGAAGTGGGTCACTCCATAGCCTGGGGAGTGATTGTTGGCTGACCAAGGCATGTTGATCTCCTTCTCTTGCCCGGCATCGAGCATGGGCAGGAGACACAGGCTGGCTGAGAAGCCCGTTAGGGGCTAGTAGGGAGGTTTTCCTTGCTTTGATAAAAAGACCCATGTTAGGGTGACTCCCTTTTATCTTTTGCCTCTGGTGATTGTTGGCTACATGTAATTTCTGGAACTGTGGTAGTCATCAGAGCCGTGAAGAGAGTCAGCATAAGGTGCAAGTCGATATGTTGAGGACGTGTATCAGTTATCTATGGCCCCAATAATGCCACATAACAAACAACCTCCAAACTTAAGAGGCATTCAGCAAGAAGAATTGATTGCTCATGTGGCTGGAGTCGGCTGATCTAGGCTGGCTCAGATCTGCCCTACATCTCTCATCCTCCGGCAGGTTCTCAGGGCCACGGCAGAGGTGCAAAGGACAAACCCCCATGTGCATGCCCATTTCAAGCCTCTGCCTGCATCTGTGCACTCTTATCAAAGCAAGCCACCTGGCTGAGCCCATTGTCAAAGGCGGCAGAGCTGGTGACTCCTCTGGGAACGTGGCCACTGCCAGGTCACAGGGCAGAGGGCATGGAGGAGGGGGTAAAGAATGCGGCCTTTGTTCCAGTCTACCATAACAAGCAGAGCAGAAAGAGAAAAGGAATATGCCCCCTGGTGATGTGATTGAGTTGCTGAATTAGCCAAGCCTGGAGCCTTCTACCTTGGAGCTTTTAAATTTAAAAAAAAAAAATTTTTTTTTTTTTAAGATTTATTTATTTGAAAGAGAGAGAATGAGAGAGAGAGAGAGCACATGAGAGGGGGGAGGGTCAGAGGGAGAAGCAGACTCCCCGCTGAGCAAGGAGCCCGATGCGGGACTCGATCCCAGGACTCCAGGATCATGACCTGAGCCGAAGACAGTCACTTAACCAACTGAGCCACCCAGGCGCCCCTACCTTGGAGCTTTTGGTTATTCAAGAAAAAAAGTTTGGGGTGCCTGAGTGGCTCAGTCAATTAAGCTCCGACTCTTGATCTCAGCTCAAGTCTTGATCTCAGGGTCGTGAGTCCACACTGGGCATGGAGCCTACTTAAAAAAAAAAAAAAAAAAGTTTTCATTGTTTAAACCATTTTGAGTTGGGTCTTCTGTTACTTGTAACCAAAATCACTACCAGGCCCAAGATCATCCACCTAGAAAGTGGTGGAGCTGAGACCTGGGTGGGGCCCTGGACTCAAGGTCTGAGCTACTTCTTCTTCTTCTTCTTCTTTAAATATTTTATTTATTTATTTGACACAGAGAGAGAGTGCACAAGCAGGGGGCGTGGCAGGCAGAGGGAGAGGGAGAAGCAGACTCCCCATTGAGCATGGAGCCCGATGCGGGGCTCGATCCCAGGACCCTGAGATCATGACCCAAGCCAAAGGCAGACGCTTAACTGACTGAGCCACCCAGGCGCCCCTAGGTCTGAGCTTCTTGCTGTGCCTTTGTGCGGTGGGCCTTTGTTGTTTCTGAGCATGGGATATGAGCCTCCTACTCTCCTGTCCCAGGCCTGTGCTGTCATGCACAGGGCCCAGCAGGGACGGGGAAACAGGCTCTGTGCTGTATTCTGGAGCAGCTCTGCCAAAGCCCTGCCCACAGCCCTGCATGTTGGGGGGAAAGCTCAGGCCTCAGAAAGCTGGGCCAGTTTCCTTTGGGGACACCAATTACCCCACTGGGGAAGGAGGCCCAGGCAATGGCTTTGTTCTAAGCTTAGGGGGATACCATATAAGAAAGCAGTCTTCCCCAACAATTGTCTCTCCATTCTCATCAAATCTGGACCATCCAGTGCCATTTGGTCATCCCCCTGCCCCCATATAGGCACATACCTAAACCACGCCAGGCAGGTAAGGTCACCATAATGTTCCCACCAAAGATGGTGGTTTCCCTGGGCCTCCTGTGAACAAAGAACCCCAGAAGGATCCCAGAGGGTCTACAAACTGTCTTGAGTCTCCCTGTTTTCAGCCCATCCCATGGGATTTACCTGCAAAGGGTAAATCTAATGAGTTGGATTCTCCTCTTCTTTCCCCAGGTGGGGAATTGTGGATGCGGTACTGAGCAGTCAGTCATACCTTGGAAACAGGTACAAAACCTAGGATTTGGTTTAGCGGCATATAAAAGAAAACCTCAAAATGATAGTGGCTTAAAGACCATAAAGTTAATTTCTCTCTTGTAAAACAAGTCCAAACGTGAACAGTCCATGGTGGAAGGACAGCTCTACCATCAGTGACCCAGATTCCTTCTCCTTTTCTGCCCTACCAACCTTGGCATTGGCTTCCATCCTCCAGTCACTGCACTGTCCAAGATGGCTGCCAGAGCTCCAGCCATCATGACCAGGATCGTAGGAAGGTGAAAACGCAGAAGAGCAAACAGGAGCTCCTCTCAGCTCTGTCAGTTCTTTTTCAACATCCTTCACAGAAGTCCCACTCAACAGTTATGCTCCCTTCTCACTGGCTGGAACATAGTCCCTGGTTGCAAGGGAAGCTGAGAAATGTGTCTTTTAGGCCATAATTTTTATGACCAGCTAAAAACGAAGGTTTGATAACTTCAAAGAGTACAGGAAGAATGCCTGTTGGGGAAAGTAAAGAACAGCTCCCGCCACGAGGAGTTCAATCTCCGTCGACACTTATTTTCTGGGTACTCGCTGTATACCAAGCACAGGGCTAGGCTGTGCCACATACAGAAAAATAGGACATGCTCTTTAGTCCCAAGTCTAGTGTGGATGGCAGACCACAGCAGGAATGGCTGTCATAGTTATGAGTTGTTTTGGCGACAGAATGCTCAACAAGAAAAAAACCTGCCATCTTTGAAACATAGACAAATTCGCATATGATCTGGACTTCTGGATCTCTGGAAACACTTGAAGCTCTGGCAACAGCGGGCCTGCATCATTTCCTCACGGCAACAGTCGGCTGGACAAGGGGCTCCCCCGTCTCGAAAGGCCCCTCTCCTGTTTGCCGCAGTCCCCACCAAGCCCTGTTGCCTCACACCACCCCTAGCTGCACGGCCCTGGAGGGCATTCGAGTTTGCACCCTCTGCTTACGGAAGCGGACCTGCGGGAGGGGGGTGTCTGTCGCTGGATGGGTGTCGGGCAGCTCTGTGTGCACCGTGAGCTGACACTGCCCAGCCCACCCTTACAGATGCCAACTCCCTCGAACTCGTGCCTCTCCGAGAGGGAGACGGCTTTGCAATAAAAAAGGTAAACCCAACCCATATGCCTTCCAGAAATCTGCTTTTCTCTAAAGGAGACGCTCAAGATGCGAAATAACCTTTCTCAGCTTCCTTCTTTGAGAAGGCGTCTCCAGCACGTGGAGACGGGTCAGGCTGTCAGGGGCAGGCATCTCTCTCTCTCTCCCCAGCAGATGCCTCCTGTGTCAGGCCAAAGGTGGGCCTCCCTCGCTGAGGGCCCAGCAGCTGCTGGAAGCTCCTCTGGAGTCAGCAGAGACCCAGGCTCCCCGCTCGGCTCAGCCCGGAGCGGAGGCCCTCCTCATTAGCTCTCAGAGCCGTCTTTGCGGGCTGCCCCCGAAACCTTTCTCCGGAGCCCAGGGCCGGCGAGCTCTTGCTGGAACCCCCTTCCGTCTCGCTTCAGAGCGCGCCGGCTGAGAGCCCGGAGCAGAGCAGGAGAGCTGCAGCCCATCCTGGGTGGCCTCCCCCCTGCCCAGCCCAAGGGCGTCTTGCAGCTATAAATTGAGTAAATTGAAAATGTTACTGAGAGTTGGAGATAAAAGAGAGAGCTGGGTGTCTCCATGAATAAAACATGGGAGGGAGGCCATTTCTTGGAAAAATAGAGAGAATAAATTGTGGCGGATCAATTTTATCTAATTTCTTGGCGGAGCTTCTGACATGCAAATGAACGCGCTCATAATTTATGAGTGAGCTATGGAGATTACCAGAGGGAAGGGGTGCCTGGATTTCTGGTGGAGGAAGGAGGGGCACGGCTAAGGATTTAGCAAAAGTCCACTAGGCTTTTTCTCCTTAAAACCTGAAGATTTAGAAACCTTCCCAGGGAAGGCAAAAGCCAGGCAGGATAAATTCCAGATTCCTCGGCTTGTCTTGGGGGCCAGTTCCTCCGGGCCCGCTCTGGTCGTCACAGGCACACTGATGACCTGCTGGCCAAGCACTGGCCACAGCAGACGTGGTCTGGCCCCCCGCCTTTGCTCCGTTGCTCCCCATCTCCCGACACCCCATCTCACCAGCCGGAGTCCCTCCCTCGACCTTTGGTTTCCAGCCTGACTCATCCCTGGTAGGTCGGAGCGAACCCACCCTTCCTTCTGTGCTGTCTTACAGACGTGTTTTCTTTGGCCTGAGCCATGACCGTTCGCTGTCTGGATCGGTTGCTCAGATTAAGAAAGGAGTAGATTTCCCATGTGCTTCCAGAGGTCTGGCTTTTACCATATGATCGGAACCTCGGGTTACAGAGGCTGATGTTTTCACTGCAAGCCAGCTGGAAACTAGAAGTAGCCCTCGGCCCTTCAAGATAGAGCCCGCACCTACTCCAATTCGCCGCAGACCCTACCACTCCCTGTTGCCTGTCCGGCCCCGAAGCTGAACGTCCCGAGCTGTTGATTATTGGGTTTGCACTATTGCTTTGCTTATCGTGGAGTTGGTGCAAGACAGAAATATCTCTTCTTATGACTCTGACAGAATGGGCAAGTCAGAGGGACAGAGAGAGCAAGCTTCAACAGGAAGAGGACACATTTTTATTTTGGCAGGAGCTGCAAGTGAGCCCAGGGGTAAGCGTATAAAGAGGGAAGGGGTGGCCTCGGTTGCGTCCTCGTGGAGTTCCCTGGCAAGCCCTGCAGGGGCTCCAGAGGGCAGCCTCTTGTAGGAGTCCCAGCCGCTTTGTCTCACCATTTGGGTTCTCTGTCCTGGAACCACAGGGACACAGAGCGGGGAGCTTGGAGAAGGAATAGAATCAGCCCAGGCCAGTGTCTGGAGGCCACCCAGCTCCTCCCTGTGAGGCACACGTTCAGAGAGAGTCTGAAGTCCTGCTGCACAAAGGAGCAAACTGGGGCCCAGAGGGTTTGGTAACGAGCAGCCAAGTTGGGAGAACCTGGCTGTGAACCCATGTCTGGCTGGCTCCACAGCCCAGCTTTGCCAGTGCCCTTTGGCCCTCTGTGATTGCCCTGCCTTGGTCTGCCGGGATGATGAGTCTCGTGGGCAAAACAACTTACAACCTGGGGTGCCTGGCTGGCTCGGTTGGTAGAGCATGCAACTCTTGATCATGAGGCTGTGAGTTCAAGCTCCACGTTGGGTGTAGAGCTTACTTAACAAAAAAAATTTTTAAAAACCTCATAACTTACAACCTTAGATGGGCAACAGCTGCATAGGTGGCCCCAGATGACCCTTGCAAGGCCTCCTGGGAGCTCAGTGACCCTGCCCCTGGGCCTTTGCACTGCCTTTTCTTCTCAATCTTCATAGTTCTGCGTCCTTATCCTGGAGGTTTTAGTTTCCTGCTCTAAGTGGCCTCCCTGGTCACTCTTGACCCTGTTTTCATAGCACCCAGTTTCCTCTAAAGTCATCTTATTGATTTGCTTTTGTGTGTATTATCTCTCTCTTACCCCCCAGGAATTAAGGGCCAGGAGAGCAGAGACCTAATCAGTTAGGTGCTGAACCCTCTGTACACAAGGGCGCTCAATAATTATTTAAAGAATGAGTGAAAAGCGGCATGTCCCAGTGTCTGACCCAGAGCAGCCTTCAGAGAGGAGGGTGCTGGGCAGGAAGGAAGTTCTCTGAGCGTGAGGCAGAGGGGAAGGGGCGGGCACAGCTGTGCTCTGAAGTGGGGGTGGGGGTGAGGCGGGCTACGGGAAGGCCTGCTGGGCACAGCCCAACTTTAGAACGCAAGGGCGGCCCGAAGGGCACACATATGGAAGGATCTGCAAGCCCACCGGTGCCCGGACAATTCTGCTGAGACCCTGTGAGGACAGGCTGCTGGGGGGCAGTGTCATCAGCTGGGTGGGCTCAAGGTGAGGCTTCCTCACCTCCCTCACCTCATGGCAGCAGTGAGAGTCTGAGCGTCCTGGAGTGTCGGGACCGTGAGGGAAACTGAGGCTCAGAGTGGGGGGCACTTGGCCCAGGTCATGGCAGGTCTCTGTGGACACAGTGGTCTGCTTGGGATCAGTCCGCACCTGGGTCCTTCGCGAGTCCAGAGAGATGCGGGCACTGTTGTTTTTGAGTCTCTAGATGATTGAAAACAAGTAGAGAAATGCCTAAATAGGATCCCGAAAATTCGGGCGCATTTTCAACTTTTGCATCGAGCGAAGTAACAGTTTAATACATTCAAAAGATACCATGCAATGTACTCTTCAGACGATAATCCTGGTGTTGAGGAGCAGCGATCAATCCCTATGCCTGGCAGGGGTGGTCTGGGGGTGAATGGACACCCTTACATGATAGATGTGGGCTAGGTCTCTGTGACTCTCTGTGTCGCCCCTCGGGAGACCCTACAGAGCCTAAAGTCGGGGCCTTTCGTGGGTGGGAGGCAAAAGCCACATGGCTTCCCTGAGACGGGCCTCGGTCAGAATCCTTCTGAACCTTAGTTTTCGGATCTAATAAATGGGCACACTCCTTTGTCCACCGCTGGCCTGAGTTGAAGATGACTGTGTGGGAAGTGCTTAGCCCCGATTCAGTGCTGGCTGTTGGGTTCCTCCGGAGCTGGGACGCAACCCCACAGCTCCTGCTCTTTCTGCTGCCCCCCTCTTCCCCCTCTCCCCGCTGCCCCCCGTAAGCTCATCTCTTGGGAAGGTTTCAGACTCTGCTAAGAGGACCTATCCCTTGAAAGCAGGAATGGGATTTTCCTTCCCAAATCCATTCCTTGGGGGAAGTCTTCAAAGAGAATTCTCGTAATTTCCCGTTATAAAATTTTATGTGCAATTCTAAACAATGAACTGTGAACATTAATTGAGCAGACCGGGAGATTTTCTGTTTTTTAAGTCACAGACTACTTTAAAACCTCCCAGACCACAAGAAACTGGCCTGAGGAAATACGCTTCCAGAGGGGTGGCCCAGACCGCACCCCCCGCCGCCCTGCAGTTGTCCTTGCTGGAACTGCGCTCACCAGGAAAGGTGGCCACACTGGAAGCTTTGCAGCTGTCGCTGGCCTGCATGTGCCACTACGGCTTTTCACCCGATCTGCCTGCCAGGCACATGGCAGGTCTGTGTCCATCCGTCCATCCATCCGTCCGTCTGTCTGTCCGTCCATCTGTCCATCTGTGAATCCATCCAACCAAATAATATTTGTTGAGTAGCTACTATGTGCCAAGCTGTGGGCATAGAGCCATGAACAAAACAGACAAAAAAAATCCCTCCCCTCCTGGAGCTGACGTTTTCACAAGGGAGACAATGAGAGCAAACACAATAAATAAGAACATTATGCGGTATATTAGAAGGTAATAAGTGCTTTGGAGGAAAACTAATTAGGGATGAAGGATGAGGTAGGAAGGAGAGGGTGGGGGCAGGGCTGCAAGTTGATGGGGGTGGAGGGGTGGGGGGAGTGGGGGGCAGGCCTCCGTGAGAATGTGACATTTGAGCAAAGATTGGAGGAAGCAGGGAAGCAAGCCATGGGGATATCTCGGGTGGAAGTGTTATAGGTACAAGGAGAGAGTGAGTGCAAAGGCCCTGAGGGACGCCGGTCTGTTCATCCAGCGAGGGTTTTGAAATGACCCTGAGAGAAGCGAGGAACAACTGCAAGGCTCCAAACAGAGGAAGCATATGCGCTGGCCTGCATTTTATTTTTTTAAAAAATTTTAAAAGATTTTATTTATTTATTTGACAGAGAGACAGAGACAGCAAGAGAGGGAACACAAGCAGGGGGAGTGGGAGAGGGAGAAGCAGGCTTCCCGCTGAGCAGGGAGCCCGATGCGGTGCTCGATCCCAGGACCCTGGGATCATGACCTGAGCCAAAGGCAGATGCTTAAAGACTGAGCCGCCCAGGCGCCCCGAGCATGCAACTCTTGATCTTGATCTCAGGGTTGTGAGTTTGAGCCCCACGTTGGGTATAAAGATAACTTAAGAAGAAAACTTAAAAAAAAAAAGCCAGCCTATGGAATAAGAGAAGATATTTGCAAATGACATATCAGATAAAGGGACAATATCCAAAATATATAGAGAGCTTATAAAACTGAACACTCAGAAAACAAATAATCCAATTAAAAAATAGAAGACATGAACAGACATTTCTGCGAAGAAGACACCCAGATGGCCAACAGACACATGAAAAGATGCTCAACATCATTCATCATCAGGAAAATGCAAATCAAAGCTACAAGGAAGTATCACCTCACACCTGTCAGAATGGCTAAAATCAACACCACAAGAAACAACAGATGTTGGCGGGGATGTGGAGAAAGGGGAACCCTCCTACACTGCTGGTGGGAATGCAAACTGGTGCAGTCACTCTAGAAAACAGTGTGGAGGTTCCTCAGAAAGTTAAAAATAGAGCTACCCTACAATCCAGTAATCACACTATGGGTATTTACCCAAAGCATACAAGAACACTAATTCAAAAGGATACATGCCCCCCTATGTTTATAGCAGCATTATTTATAATAGCCAAGATATGGAAGCAGCCCAAGTGTCCATAGATAGATGAATGGATACCGAAGAGGTGGTGTGCATACACACTGGAATATTACTCAGCCATGAAAAAGAATGAAATCTTGCCATTTGCAACGACATGGATAGAACTAGAGAGAATAATGCTAAGTTAAAAAAAGTCAGAGAAAGGGGCGCCTGGGTGGCTCAGTCGTTAGGCGTCTGCCTTCGGCTCAGGTCATGATCTCAGGGTCCTGGGATCGAGCCCTGCATCGGGCTCTCTGCTCAGCAGGAAGCCTGCTTCTCCCTCTCTCACTCCCCCTACTTGTGTTCCCTCTCTCGATGTCTCTCTCTCTGTCAAATAAATAAATAAAATCTTAAAAAAAAAAAGTCAGAGAAAGACAAATACCGTATGATTTCACTCATATGTGGAATTTAAGAAACAACACAAATGAGCAAAGGGAACAAAAAAAAAAAGAGAGAGAGAGGCAAACCAAGAAACAGACTCTTAACTCTAGAGAGCAAACTGATGGTTGCCAGAGGGGACAAGGGTGGGGGGGGATGGGTCATACAGGTGATGGGGATGGAGGAGGGCACTTGCTGTGACGAGCACCGGGTGACGTATGGAAGTGTTGAGTCCCTATGTTGTACACCTGAAGCTAATACAACACTGTATGTTAACTAACTGGAATTAAAATAAACTTTAAAAAAAAAGGACCACCTGGCTACTGTGTTGACAATAGAATTGCTCTGTCTATCACTGAAGCCACTGGCCGGCCACATGTGGCCACAGAGGGCTCTAAATGTGGCCAGTCTAAATTGAGATTCGCCATGTGTGTATGTATACACTGGATGCCAAAGATGTACTCTGGGGGCGCCAGGGTGGCTCAGTCAGTTGAGCGTCTGCTTTCAGCTCGGGTCATGATCCCAGGGTCCTGGGATCGAGCCCCGCATCGGGCTCCCTGCTCAGCGGGAAGCCTGCTTCTCCCTCTCCCACTACCCCTCCCCCCTTGGCTTATGCTCTCTCTCTGTCTCTCTCAAATAAATAAAATCTTAAAAAAAAAAAAATCCATTAAAAAAAATACTCTGAACGAAAGAAGGTAAACTACTTCATCAACTATTTTAAAGATTTATTTATTTGTTTGAAAGAGAGCACGAGTAGGAAGGGCAGCGGGAGAGGGAGAGAATCTCCAGCAGACTCCGCGCTGAGCACGGAGCCCGGCACAGGGCTCCATCCCACGGCCCGGAGATCACGACCTGAGCCGAAACCAAGGATCGGACTGTGCCAACCAGGCGTCCCACCATCAACTGTTTTAAAACATTGATTACATGTTGAAATGATAGTATTTTTGATATATTTAAAGTTATTAAAATTAATAGTATCCTTCTTCTTTTACTTTTTAAAAATGTGGCTATTAGGACGTGAGAATCCACACGTGGCTCGTGTCCTTTTTCTGTTGGACAGCCCCGTTCTAGGTGGTACAGGCCAAGGGCAGAAGCTGGGAGACAGGAGGCGGGGCCTCATCCTGGTGGGAGGTGACGGCCGCCCAGCGGGGGCCAGAGTGGTGCGAGGTGGAACTCCGGGCGTGTGTGGTTTGGGCAGCTGAGTCCGCAGCTGCACCGCGGCTTCATAGATGTGTGTGGGGAACGAGCCCTTGGCACCGGTTTTGCCCATGGAGCAGGGGTGGGGGGTGTGTGGAAAGGGAGATGCGCTCCAGAGGCAGGGGCTGGGGGGGCTGCGCACGGTGGAGGCCAGAGCGGAGCTGACTCTCCTCATGGGGCAGCGTAAGCCCAGGTCTCCTGTGACAGGTGCCTCGGTGAATCCCAGGCCTTTACTTCCTCATCTGTACAATGGACGCAGTAGGGCTCAACCTCCCAGAGTGGAGAGTTAAAGGTAAGGCCTGGCATAGACGAAGTGTCCAACCGGTAAGGGGCTCTCATTAGTGAGCTGGGACTCGCGGCCACCCGGGACACACGGCTCCGCTTCTTCTTCGGTCTCTGATAGCAGGGTGGGGCGGAGGGGATCTCTGCTTCCTTCCACCACCCCCTTTCAGCTCAGCCTAGTGCTGAGCCTTGCACACAGTAGGTCCCGAATAAAGACTGAATTGAATAAGCAAGGCAATATTAGGATGCACTAGGGTAATGTTTGTTGAACGCACAGCACATGAGCGCTGGATGGAAATCACCCCTAATGTCGACTGAGTTATGAGCGACCCACATCTGTCCAATTGTGTCCACCCACCAATCCTGGACCCAGGCCTCCATCACCTCTCACCTGCACACCCACGGTAGCCCGCTCACTGGTTTCCTTCCTTCCCTTTACCTTCTCCATCCTTTGTCCACACAGCGGCCAGAGGGCGCTTGTAAAAGTACATCAGGGGCACCTGGCTGGCTCAGTCGGTAGAGCATGTGACTCTTGATCTCCAAGTCGTGAATTCAAGGCCCACATCGGGCAGGGAGCCTACTTAGACAACAACAACAATAGAAGGTGGAAACCTTCTACAAGTTTCCCTTGCCACCAAAATGCAATTCTGCAAAGTCCTGCATGATCTGGCCCTGTGTCCTTGGCCAACTTCATGTCTTAACACTCTTACTCTCTATGCCTTCTTTCCTGTCCTAGAACTCAAGCCTGTTTCTGCCTCAGGGCCTTTGCACTTGCTGCCCGTCCACCTAGAATGCTGTTTCCTCCCATTTTTACCTGGGTAATGACTTATCACTCATCTTTCAGTACAGGTGTCTCCTCTTTTAGCCCCTCAATCTAAAAAATCCAACTTCTTAGTGACTTAGTACTTCTTTTAATATTTGCTTGTCATGTTTCACCAGCCACAACTGTCTTGTTTAAGTGTTGGTCGCCCATGTCTCGTGTCTCCCTGACCAGAGTGTAAGCTTCCTGAAGTTTCATCCATCCTTGGGCACCTCCACATCCAGCCCAATGCCTGGAACACGGTAGGTGATAGATAGCTGCCGGGTGAACCGATGCGCTTCTCTGGGCGAACCGTGAGCACTCTGTGTGCACAGTCTCATTCAGTCCTCACAGGCTCTCCGGCCTTCACCACTGTGGAGGCCAGTACACAAGAGTTCCCAGGATTCAGACCAGGACGTCTGACTGCACAGCCTGTGTTCTTGAACGCGGTGTGACACCGTCCCTCAGACCTGGGTTCTGGCGAGACTCTGCCAGGGGCCGACTTGGTGACCTCGGTCAAGTGCCCTCCTGTCTGCCTTTCTGACTCCAGGCCTATGGGCTGAGTGTTCCCGACGTCCCTGCAGCTCCGCTGATCCGGGGGGCCCTCGGGTGTAAGTGCTCCCTGGGGAAGGCTCACGTCTGGGATTTTTTTTTTTTTTTTAAAGATTTTATTTATTTATTTGAGAGAGAGAGACCACAAGCAGGGGGAGGGGCAGAGGGAGAGGGAGAAGCAGGCATCCCACTGAGCAGGGAGCCCGATGCGGGGCTCGATCCCAGGATCCCGGGATCATGACCCGAGCCGAAGGCAGACGCCTAACCGACCGAGCCACCCAGGCGCCCCTGGGATTTTTTTTTTTTTTTTAAGATTTATTTATTTATTTATTTATTTAAGAGAAAAAGAGTAAGTGGGGGAGGGGCAGAAGGAGAGAGAGAATCTCAAGCAGACTCCACGCGGAGCCCAGCACGGGGCTCAATCTGACAACCCTGAGATCTGAGCCGAAACCAAGAGTCACACACTTAACCAACTGAGCCACCCAGGCGCCCCACGTCTGGGATATTCTTTTTTTTTTTAATGATTTTATTTACTTATTCATAAGAGATAGAGAGAGGCAGGAGAAGCAGGCTTCCCGCCGAGCAGGGAGCCCGATGCAGGACTCGATCCCAGGATCCTGGGATCATGACCTAAGCCGAAGGCAGACGCATAACCATCTGAGCCACCCAGGCGCCCCGTCTGGGATATTCTTATGGGAACCTTCATATCCTGCCCCACTGTTCTTGCTGTTGTATTATAAATACACATGCGTATGTTATGCTTTCTTTTATTTCCCTTCTTAATTTAGGTGGGGATTTATGAATTTCATTTGAGGACAGTGAAAAGGGTGTGACAAAATATGTGATGTAAAAGGGGGCCTTCTGTCATGGGTAGTGACAGAGTCGGAACTGGGGCCTGGGGCACAAGGCATGGCCTGGGCACGGGCACGCGGGGCTGCTGGTGGCTCGGGTCCTATACCTACACCAGAGAGGTAGTCACGCCGGTGTCCACACGGCTAAAAATTCACGGAGCTGTACACTGAAGACGGGATCACTTGACCCTGGGTAAGCCACACCAGTTTAAAAAATAAAGGGAGGGGCGCCTGGGTGGCTCAGTCGGTTAAGCATCTGCCTTCTGCTCAGGTCATGATCCCGGGGTCCTGGGATCGAGTCCCGCATCGGGGTCCCTGCTCAGCGGGATGCCTGCTTCTCCCTCTCTCTCTGCACCTCCCCCCAGCTTGTGCTCTCTCTCTCTCTTGCTCTTTCTCTCTATCTCAAATAAATAAATAAAATCATTAAAAAAAATAAAAGGAGATAATATATGTGAAATAAATAAAAGGCACGAAACGACGGGCCTTGGCAGAGGAGGAAGTGTCTCTGCCTTCAGCCTGCGAGTCCTCCTTGGCCTGCCTCACTCCTGACATCCCCAGCTCCAGCACCTTCTCCTCCCTGCCCCCACTGCACTAGCTCCTGGTCACCCCCACTCAGGACCCCCTTCTTCGCATGTCGCCCACAGCGAGTTTCTCCTGGCCTGGGCATTTGGGACATAGGCTGCCTGCGGCGGTGTTTGTTGAATGAAGACGCGAGCGAGGGCTGAGGCTCATTTTTACCCGGGAGAATATGCACATGCAGGGTCTGCGAGTCCAGAGGAAGGAGGGGGGAGAGCAGTGTCCCCAGCACACTCCACGTGCCATGTGCTGACTGCACGGTCCGTAGCAGCGGCTCCTGGGCTCCTGCTCGCGTGTCAGCTCAGCTAATCCTACCCCTGAGGCTGGTACCTGGATTGCACTCCGTTAGAGCCGTGGACCAGGGGCCACGAGGGCAGGGGCAGAGCCGGGGTTGCACCCGTGTCAGCCTGCCTCCAGAGCCCGAGCCCTTGGCCCTCACTTTCCTTGCTCCGTCTTGCTCAAGTAGGAAGTTGAGAAAAGAGAAAACAGCTCCTCCCCATGGTCCTGACACTTCCTTACCTCCCCAGGCCGGGCCCTCAAATGTCTAGTCTTTAAATCTGATTTCCTTATCATCTAAGATATAGGTACGATCTGACCTTTGGATGCCACATTCTCAAAATAGGCTTTTCCATGAAAGCAGGGGAGACTACAGTCAGACCCAAGAAAGCACTTCCTGACCATATATGATAATACACTGTCCTGGGTAGGTTCGATGTAGTTGAGAGGAAAGCAGGGCCTTGATCCAGTGAGATCTGTAGTCTCGTGGGCCCAGATTCTGATTCTCTGTGAGCTCCTGGCTCTAGGACCCACCTTGGAAAGAGTGAAGCCAGCCAGGCATTTGGCCTCCTAGGACCCACGTACCTGTGCCCCCCGGAGGGCACCTGGGGGGAGTGAGAGAGAAGGGTGGCAAACTTTTCCAAGCAACTTTCCAGTGGCCTGAGCTTCCTCTGAGGACGTGGCCTGCTGCTTCTCTGGGTTCTGTCTCCCATGGGTGCAGGGCCCTGGGGAGGGGGCTGTGGGTGATTGGAGCCTGGCAACTTCCAAGCAAACTACATGCCCCTTAGGGCTCCTTCCCAGGAGGACTCCTGACCCCGGAGCCTCACTTTCCAGTCCTTTCCCTCAGGGACTTGTCCCCTCCCGGGCCGGGAGGTTGCTGAGCAGAGGCCACCAAAGACCCTGGGGACCGAGAGAAGCTTGGAGAAAGCCCCGAGGTCTGCTGCTCCCAGGGCCCGGTTGCCAGGCCCTCCCACTCCAGGACCGGAGCTGAACTCCCCGTGCTCCTGGCGGGTGGGGGCTCCCCCGGGGCCATGAGTGGACTGGGTGGAAGATAAATATGGCGGGGTTAAAGCAGGCAGAGGGATCTTACAGGAGCAGCTTACAGGCGCCTCCTAAACACGGTTGGTTGTTTGGATTTCCAAGCGGAAGGAGGCAGCCTGCCCTCCCTGAGGGACACCGGTGCAAGGAAGCAACGATTTCCTCTGCTTCATCCACCTCATCTTGGTTGTCACATCGCATGGGGGGCATTCCTTCAGCACGCACGTACTGAGCACCAGCTCTGTGTTAGGCCCGTGCCAGGTGCTGGGGGACATAGTGCTGAACAAGGGGAGCAAAGTCCCCGACCTCAGGGAACCGACAGCCAGGAAGTGGGCGAATGACAAGTAAAACATCTTCCAAAAGCAGTAGGAGCTGTGGTGACAGTCATCACAATGGCTTGGCAGAAAGCGATGAGGTGGGGGAATAGAAAGCAGGGCGACCAGCCTCTCTGAGGAGGGACGGAGGCCCCAGGTAAGTGCAAAGGCCCTGAGGCAGGAAGTGCTGGAGAAGTTCCAGGAGCAGGAAGATGGCCAGAGCGTCAGTGCACAGTGGTCAGGGGTGAGGTCAGCAGAGCCTGTGTCGTGCTGGGTGCAGGATGGCTATTATTCTAATTGTCAGAGAAGCCACTGGAAGGTTTTAGCAGAGGATTGATGTGACCATCTCAGTATTTGCAGAACATCGTCCTGGAGGCTACAAGGGGAACAGGCTGGAGGAGCAAGTGGGGGAGACCTGTTAGGGTGAAGGATAGACTGGGGGGGACTAGTAATAACCCTCTCTGCAGGATGCACTTGGGGCAACAGCTTGTCCCCGCTGGTCTCTGGACCGTCACCAGAATGATCCAGTCTCTCATCGCCAGTGGGCCAGAAAAACCCAGTTGTAAATTCTAAAGAGAAAAATCTCAAGTTGGGTCTGGTGAAAGGCAGAGGAATAGCTTAGGGGGTGGCTGGAGAAGGTTGAAAAAGGTGAAGCCGTAGGCCAAGGCTTCACTTTTCCAAAGGCTCTGGAAAAATCGGGATAAAGTAACAAAGATGCAGAAAGAGCCCCTTACATGTGCTTAAAATTTGAACTCTGGGCGTCTCCATTCATGAGGCCGATGGTTCTGCCAAGGTGGGAACTCCAAGGGAGCGCGGAAATGGTGGCATCCCTGAAAGCTTCTGGTGGGAGACACCTGAGGGTCAGTCATGCCTCAGGGCAGCATCAAGGTGAAGAGTGTGGCTGCGGAGCAAACACCCTAAAGTTTGAGTGTGCAACTGCTCAGTCAGAAACACCCATGGAGACAAGGCCTCAAGTGCAAGTGGTTATTTAGAGGTGATCTCGGGGAGCACCAGGAGGAGGGTGGGCAGTGGGGGGGAGGGAGCGAAGGCCCTAAAGAGTGAATTTTCGAGCAGCTGGAGCTCATCCCTCTGGGGAAGTCTGCGAATGAGTGTACAGCGTGTGCCCGAGGGTGGGGGAGCTGGGATATTGATACGCCGACGCTCACCACCATTGATGGAGGGCTGCTCGGAGGGCTGTTAGCTCCGCAGCACCCAGGCCGGTCGCGTGCATGGGCAGAGTCCTCTTGGATGGCCGGAGAAAGACCCCAGGCAAGGGGACGGAGCTGCGGGCTGTTGGAAGTCAGGCCTTTGGGCACTGACGTGATTCGGGGTGGGTTCTGGGTGGCGCACCCTCAGCGTCGGCTGCAGTGAGTCACTCAGCCCGAGCCTCTGTTGCTTCACCTGTAAACTGAGAATAATAAGGGCAACCCTGTTTCTACAAAATCAATACAGAGCCCTGTGTCCTAGGGTGACCGTGCGATTCAAAGAGAGAGTGCTGTAAAGCGCTGGCTTCAGCGTCGGGCACACAGCACGTGCTCTGCGTTGGGTTCTTCATTCCTCGAGGTGACGGGTATTTGCCGAGAGCCTCCCAGTGCCAGGCCCTGGGCCAGCAGGTAGAGCTACAACGTGAGCCCAGCTGATGGGCTCCTGTCGCCAACTGTGGAGCTCAGAACCTCACAAGGAAGGCCAGAGAAGGACAGGTGTGACAGGGCCACAGGAGGGCACGGGAGCCCCAAAGGAGGCCTCCGTTAAACCTTGGGAAGGTGCCATGTTGGAGAGCCCACACCCACCCCAGTGTCTCCCACGAATCCAACACGGCCAGTTTTTGAGGTTATTTAGCATGATTTGAGAGTTATCTAGTTGTATTCATAGGAGGAGGCGAGCCCAGGGTCCTCCCGCTCGGCCGCCACCTTGCCCTCTGCTCCCCACCAAGGCCAGGGTTTTGGATTAAGTGGTTTCAGTCAGGGATCAAGTGGTAAGAGAAATACAAATCTCGAAACCCTGGATTTTCCCCAACGCAGGGCCGAGGTGACGTTGGGAGGGAAATGAAAGCCTGAGCCGGACTGCGGGCAGATAACTTCCCTGTCTTTCCTCCTCTGCCTCCCTCACTACGAGTTGGTCTCAGACGTGAAACGAGAGGCGGTCAACTGCAGCTGACACTGCGGACACCTGCCTGCAGCCCCTCAACACCCAGCCTCGTAGGCCTGCACGTGCAGGGCCTCCAGCCCCCGGCCCCTGACTTCTCTGGCCCCTGGAGCCCACTTGGGCTGAGGCCCAGGAGGCCAGAGGTGGTGAGGAGTCAGCACTCCCTGGGAGCAGCTCGCGCTTCTGGGGAATAAACCTGGCATTCTCGCTATTCCCTGGGTGCCCAGCAGGTGCCCCCCTCACCACCTCGGTCACCTGCACAATGACACACCCTCTAAGGCTACCCCCATTTCCTGCCTCATATCCCTATTCCCCTGATGTGCCTCTGAGCCTCCTAAATAACTGCCTCCTAAATAATTCATTGGCCCTGGGATCCTCATCTTGGGATTTCCTTGGGAATGGCATACCCAAACTAAAAATAACCAGGAGTGGGGACACTAACTTGGCTTTGTGCCCTCGGTTCCTTTGTTCTCCTCACGCCTTCCCTCGGTCAGCCACACAAGACCCGTGTGAAGCCCCAGACGAGTCAAGTTATGCTCAGTGATGCTCTTCACACCTTTACCCCTGCCGTGCCCTCTACCGGGACTGTCTTTCCCTCTTCCTTCCCTTGGCAAACTTCCTGCATCTGCTTGCTTCTAGAAACCTGGTGGCCTGTCACCTTCCCCCTACACTTACCTGATAGTTTCCCCATCTATATTTGTCACAGGTGAATGTAGGATGTACTATTACTTTACTTGATATTTTTATTTACATCAACATTATAATTGGCTCAGTTTTTTTTTTTAATTGTGGTAAAATATCCACAACCTAAAACTTACCATTTAAACTATTTTTAAGCACACAATTTGGTGGCATGAAGTTGTGTAACCATCACCAGCATCCATCTCCCAAGCTGAAACTGTCCCTGTGAAGCAGTGACGTGCCCATTTGCCTCCCCCCGCAGCCCCTGATAACCTCTATTCTGCTTTGTGTCTAGAAATTTCTCTATTCTAGGTGCCTCATGTACATGGCATCATACAATATTTGTTCTTCTGTGTCTGACTTCACTCAGTGTAATGTTTTCAAGGCACATCCATAGAGTAGCATTTGGCAGAATTTAACTTTTTATATGACTAATATTCCATTGTACGTAGCTGCCGTATTTGTTTATCCATTCTTCTGTCCATGGATATTTGGGTTGCCTTCCTTTTTAACAACTTTTTATTTATTTTTATTTATGTTTTCTAGATTTCATTTATTCATTTGAGAGAAAGAGAAAGAGAGGGCAGACATGGGGGTGTGTGCGGAGGTTAAAGCCGACTCCCTGCTGAGCCGGGAACCCTATGGGGGCTCCATCCCAGGACCCTGGGATCATGACCTGAGCTGAAGGCAGACGATTAATGACTGAGCCACCCAGACACCCCTGGGTTCGCTTACTTTTTAAACTCAGCTATGTCCTAAGCAGCATTATCCATGATGGTAAATTTTGTTTTGAATACCCATGAAAATAAATCTACAAGCCACCAAACAAGAGAATAAAAGTGTGTCCGGGACCCCCAGGAGGGCCTCCCCTGCCCCTCTGGGCAACCCTGCTGCATTTACAGGACAAAAGCAAGCTTCCCCCAGGGCTGACTCTGCAGGCCTTACCAGAGCCCGGTGCCTTATTGTTCAAAATGGTTTGCTGATTGCTTTAGGCCTGAGGCTCAGAGTCTCCTCTGGCTGGAAAGATCCAGAGCTGTGTTTTCTCCAACAACCTAGCACGTCCCCCAGAACTCACGTTCGCGCCAACGTGTGCTGGGGCTTGGGGTTCTGCTTGTGTGCGTGGAGCCCCCTTACATCAGCGCCGCCCGGCCCCCGACCCCCTCAGCCTTACAAGTGAGTGCTCCCAAGCCTTACAAGTGAGTGCTCAGCCTCACAAGTGAGTGCCCCCCAGCCTGACCCCCAGCGGCCACAGCCCCCACGGTCCTTGACTGAGCCCCAGCCGGCCTCAGGGGTGACACGCTTGCCAACACACCCTTTAGTGGCTGCTGTCCCCTCCCTGTCGACGTCCCCTCTCTCCCAGGGGACCCCCTCCCTGAGACCCCCTCCCAAGTAAACAACTCACACCGAAACCCTTGTCTCAGCCTGCGCGTCTGGGGGAACGCACGCCAGCGCCGCGAAAAGAGCCCGTTTCAGCGGAGTCTCCACGCCTACGAAACGCGGTTTTTTCCTTCCCGTGGCTTTGCAGTACAGCCCCTGGGGTGGAGTGGGGGGAGGCCCAGAAGCGGGCTCGCTCTCGGGCGCGCTCTTTTCCGCAGGGGTTACCCCAACTGGATAGAGCTTCTCGAAGAAGTGGAAACATTGTAATTAACAGATGAAATCCTTACTTCCGATGTTATTAAATTTGTTACGCTTATACAGCGCAGAGCATATTGAAAAGGCAAATTAAAATGTTAGGTGTTAATAAGCTTGGATTAAATTGGGTTTTGAGAACCCGGGGAGGCGGAGTTAGTCCCACACGGACGCCGCGTAAGGGTGTTCGAGGAGCCCTTTCCTCCGCGAGAAGCTCCCGGCTCTGCAATTACTCGGGAAGACCCAGGATCTTAGGAGCGGCCTCCCCGGGCTGAACGTAGGGATTTGCGAGCGTGTTTCTGTCGAGTGTATGTTTAGAGAAGGGTTTCTCCACACTTCAGTCCCCTGACAGGAGCGTGGAGAAAGAAAGGGGAAATTAAGAAAGCTCTTGAAAGGAAAGAACACCCCCCAAAAACAAAACACCCCAAAGCAGCGCACCCCACTCTGGGCAGAGTGAGCGCTGGGAGCCCCAGCCGCAGACGTGAGGCTTCTCCCTGCCTCCCTCCCACAAGCTCTGGGTGACTGGTGTCCCCAGCCTGGCGGACTTGAGTGAGCAAGCTGGGTCCAGGATAGGGTTGTGTTGTCCCTGACCCTTGGAAGGATGTCATGTGGAGATCCTCAGTCAGAGGGACTCAGGACAGAAGCCAGAAGACTGCTGTCTCTCAGCAAGGTCACCCAGGACACTCTGGTCAGACCCAGAGACTTCTTCACAATCCTCCTCCCATTTCTCATGCTCTTGGGTAGCTCTCTGTCGCTCTCCCTTCGCCTCGCCTCCCTGTCCTATGCCTTCTTCTCAGTGCCCGCCTCCCCCCCCCCAGTGAAGGTGCCCTCGACTCCTTCCCCGCTGCACACTCTTCTGGGTGACCTTCTGCATTCTCGAAGCTTCTTCTACCTCCTTCTCTGCCGATGATTCCAGATCTCTGTCCTCTCTTTTTTTTTTTTTTTTTTAAAGATTTTATTTATTTATTTGACAGAGAGAGACACAGCGAGAGAGGGAACACAAGCAGGGAGAGTGGGAGAGGGAGAAGCAGGCTTCCCGCCGAACAGGGAGCCCGATGTGGGGCTCGATCCCAGGACCCCGGGATCACAACCCGAGCCGAAGGCAGACGCCCAACGACTGAACCACCCAGGCGCCCCTCTGTTCTCTCTTTATATCCTTCCCTCCAAACTTTATGCCCAGTGAACATAGGCCACCTCCACAAGGACCCCCAAGCTCAACATCCCCCAGTGGAAACTACCCTCTTCCCCCTTGACGCCTTCCCCACCTTGTGTCTCATTTATCCTAATATCCAAGCTGGGGTCCGGGGAACCTGTGGTGGGTTATCCACTGCCATGCAACAGTCACCCTCAAACTGTGCAGCACCAACACAGTAAACCTTTGTCATCTCCCACATATTCTGTGGGTCAGGACTCTGGGAGTGGCTGAACCACTTGGGTCTGGATCGAGGTCTCTCACAAGGGTGCTGTCAAGATGGCAGCCAGGGTGGCAGTCACCTGAAGATTTGGTGGGCTGGAGGAGGCGCTTCTGAGATGGCTCACTCACCCGACTGCTGGCAGGACTTCGTTCCTCTCTATGTGGATCTTTCCAGAAGCCTACTTGAGCGTCCTCATGACATGGCCACTGGCTTTCCGCAGAGCCAGTGATCCATGAGAGAGAGAGAGCAAGGAGAAAGCTGTGATCCTTTTATGATCTAGACATACATCATTATTTTTACCATATTTGATTCATTAGAAGCAAGTCACTAAGGACAGTCCACACTTGAGGGGAGGGAATTAGCTTCACCATTGGGAGGGAGGGGTGTCGAAGGTTTACAGACATATTTGGAAACCAGGGATGCAGATGCTTCCTCCCACATCTGTCCTACATCGGACCAGCTTCAAATGTTAAATGGTGAACATGACTTTTTAATTTTTTTTTTTTAAGATTTTATTTATTTATTTGACAGAGAGAGACACAGCGAGAGAGGGAACACAAGCGGGGGGAGTGGGAGAGGGAGGAGCAGGCTTCCCGCTGAGCAGGGAGCCTGATGCGGGGCTCGATCCCAGGACCCTGGGATCATGACCTGAGCCGAAGGCAGACGCTTAACGACTGAGCCACCCAGGTGCCCCTGAACATGACTTTTTAAAAAAATCATAGAAGTTATACGGCTTCACTGCAAACAATTCACCAAGCATCAAAAAGTAGAAAGTAGGAGACAAACCCCTCTCCTCCTACCCCCTAAGTAATTGCTATTTACAATTTGGGCTTTTCTATCCAGGCTTTTTTCTGTGTACAGTCGTGTTGGTCAGGTGGGGGCAGGAGCGGTGTTACTGGGGACCCGGGGACCCGGTGAGCCCCGGAGCGGTGGGAGAGGGGCTGCCTGAAGCTGTGACCTTAACTTGAGGGATGCAGCCACTGCCAGGACCACGGAGAGGCCAAGAGGGAGCCAGAGAACTTAAATATTCTAGCCTCTCTCTTCTCCTGCCCTCTGACCTCCACCAGGGTCCCCCGTGGCTGAGACACAGGGAGTCAGAGGGCAGGGGAGCCCCAGCAATGCCATCTGGAGTAGTGAGACCAGGATTCGGGAGGAGGAGAAGGGTGAAGAGTATATGCAGAGGGAGGCAAATGGAGAGTCAATAGCGCAGTGGGTAAGTACATCTTAAATACATTCGGGATCTATTTTTATGTGATTTTGCATTCTTTTTTGTTTTAAATTAAGCTTAAAGGGGCGCCTGGGTGGCTCAGTTGTTAAGCGGCTGCCTTCGCCTCAGGTCATGATCCCAGGGTCCTGGGATCCAGCCCCGCATTGGGTTACCTGCTTGGCGGGAAGCCTGCTTCTCCCTCTCCCACTCCCCCTGCTTGTGTTCCCTCTCTCGCTGTGTCTCTCCCTGTCAAATAAATAAATAAAATCTTTAAAAAAAAAAAGTGCAGAAAGTATTTGCAAGAATAACTATTGGCTTTCCCTTAAAAAAAAACAAAAAACACTTAAAATTGCTTATGGCAAGAATGTTCCCAAGTGGCCAAATATTAAAATCATGATGTTTAATGGCAGGGGAGCCTCCCAAGGCCTGGCACTTACCGACTTCCCCTGCGCCCAGCCCTCTTCTCCCCCTCATGGCCCTCAATACTCCAGTCCTGCACCCACTTGCTGATTAGTGTCCCCCTCTGTGGCTTCACCTCCTCCAGTCCATCCTCTACTCGTCTCCTGTGGGATTGTTCCATGACCCAGAACTGGTCATGTTATTTGCCTGCTTAAGACCCCTCCCTGGCTCCCCACTCTTCTTGGGATGAACCCCAGACTCTCCCGTGTGTCTGCCAAGGGCTTTGCAGCTGCAGCCCCTGGCCAGAGGCATCCCAGGATCCAGCCACACGGGTGTCTGCTGGTGGGAAGCAGTGCAGTGCGGCTGTTAGGACCTGGGCATTGGAGGCAGGCTGCTTGGGTTCAAATCTCAGCTCTTGCACAGGCCTACTCTCTGACTTTGCTCAGGTTTCATCGGCTGGAAGACAAGGGAAGTGCTATGCCTTGGGTAGGGGGCACTCTGAATTACTACATGAAGAGAGTTTGGAATGGTCTTTGGAGTATCAGAAGCACTCAGTACCTCTGTAGTGATCCACCCCCTCCTAATCGTGATTATTCCCTGAACACACTGAGCAGTTCTCAGACATGAGCTTCAGGGTCCCTGGCCCCTCCTTTTGAATGCAGGTGGGCTTAAGACCACTTCAACCAATAGAATGCAGTGGGAATGATGCTTTATGACTTCGGTTTTTTTCTTTCTTTAAGATTTTATTTATTTATTAATTTTCAGAGAGAGAGGGAGAGAGCGGGAGTGGGGGGGGCAGAGGGAGAGGGACAAGCAGACTCCATGCTAAGCCTGTTCCCCAATGTGGGGCTCCATCCCATGACCCGGAGATCATGACTTGAGCCAAAATCAAGAGTCGGATGTTTAACTGACTGAGCCACCCAGGCACCCCGATGCTCTGTGACTTCAGAGGCCAAGTGACAAAGGGGAGTGTGGCTTCTATCTTTGCCACTGGAATACTCATTACTAGAGCCCTGAGCTTCCGGTCCAACCACACTGTGGCTGCCATGATGTGAGGAAGCCCAAGCTGCACAGGCAGATCCCACGCAGGCCCACTGGCCGGCCGACCTCGTCCTTGCATCCTCCTGGTCCAGTGACAGGCATGTGAGGGAGACTTCAGACGATGTCAGCCCTCGGTTTGGAGTTGCTCCAGCTGCAAGTTTTCCAGCCGAGGCCCCGGACATGGAGGAGCAGAGACAAGCCGTCTACACTCTGGGAATCCAGATTCCTGACCTGTAGTGTCTGCGAACACGATAAAATGGTTGTTTAAAGCTGCGAAATTTTGGAGTGATTTGTTGCACAGCAGTAGATAACTGATACACACATGATCATCTCCTCCTCCTCTTCCTCCTCCTCTCCTTGGCAAACTCCTGCACATTCTTCAGGGCCCTGTAAAAATGTCACCTCTTCCTGGTGAAGCCTTCTTCGATTCCTCCCTGCCCTCACAGAATCTCCTGTGTGTCTCCAGTGGCCTTTTCTTCACTGCGTAGATCTGTTTTCTCATGCCTCTCTCTGCTTGGACCGGGCATCCCGGAGGGCAGGAACTGGGCTTCCCCTTTTTCCCCCCCAGCATCTGGTCAGGGCTGCACAATGTACTAGGTCACATTTGCTGAATGATGATGCATGAAGGAGGCCCGAGCTGTTGCTCCACAGGAGCTGGCCTGCATGAGAGAACTTTCTGGAAGATACTGACAGTTTCCACATTGTGGGACTAGATGGATGTTGGTACAGTGAAGAAAAATCCTGAGTCATTCAAGTCCTATAAAATCACGTGGGCATCTTCACAAATGTCCAGCCACCCTCTGTGCTGGGGGGGGGGAGCACCCTTTTTCCCCGGGAGGGGGCAGGTTTTGGTGCATTAAAAATACCTGCCAGGTGATCCCAGGTGCAGCCAGAGTGGAGAAGCACTGCTGTTTAACCATGACAGCAACACTAATGATGAGGCTGGCTAACGCTTTTTGAGTATTTACTACGTGCCAGGTGTCAGCCTATGGTTTTTCATGAATTAACTCATTTAACCTACACCACCACCCAATGAGGGGAAACCGCAATCATCTAGCACTTTTTAATAGCTTTATTGCGTATAACTGAATACAATAAACTCTACCTCTTAAAGTATATAATTTGACATCTTTTTTTTTTTTTTAAGATTTTATTTATTTATTTGCCAGAGAGAGAGAGTGAGAGGGAACACAAGCAGGGGGAGTGGGAGAGGGAGAAGCAGGCTCCCCGCTGAGCAAGGAGCCCGATGCGGGGCTCGATCCCAGGACCCTGGGATCACGACCTGAGCCGAAGGCAGACGTTTAACCGACTGAGCCACCCAGGCGTCCCTGTAATTTGACATCTTTACACACACACCCGCACACCCACACACGCATTTCAACACAAATCAACACAATCAAGATGGGAACATATCCGTCACCCTCAAAAGTTTCCTTGGGCCCCTTGTAATCCCTCCTTCCCACCCACCGTCTGGCTCCTTCTGTCCATGAGCAACTGCTTATCTGCTTTCTGTTATCATAAATTCATCTGCATTTTCTAGAATGTTATATAATCCAAATCATGCAGTAGGTACTTTTTTGGCCTGGTTTTATTCACTCATAATAATTTTGAGACTCCTCTACCTTGCTGTATGGATCAATAGTCCATTCCTTTTCATTGTTGAGAAGTATTCCATTGCACAGAGGTATTGCATTGTCCCCCATTTTATTTTATTCAATTTTGTTATTTTTTTAAAAAGATTTATTTATTTATTTTAGAGAGAGAGGGCGTGTGCTCGAGTGAGGGAGCAGAGGGAGAGGGAGAGAATCTCAAGCAGACTCCACGCTGACTGCAGAGCCCAACCTGGGGCTCAGTCCCACTACCGAGAGATCATGACTTGAGCTGAAATCACCAATCGGACGCTCAACCAACTAAGCCACACAGGCGCCCCTTATCTTATTTTTTAAATATTTATTTATTCAAGTAATCTCTGCACCCAGTGTGGAGCTCAAACTCACGACCCCAAGATCAAGAGTAGCATGTTCTTCTAACTGAGCCAGCCAGGCACCCCTGTCCTCCATTTTAAAAATGAGGAGACTCAGGTTCAGAAAAGGGACATGACCAAGGTCACATGACTAGTAAGTGATGACCTTGAACCCAGGTGGTTGCATCCAGGACCAACTCGCCTGCCACCTGTGCCCCCCTCTAGCAGGGCCACGATGCCCTTCCTTGTGGTAGGCAGAATAATGCCCCCAGTGTTTATGTTCAAGCCCTGGAATCTGTAAATATGGCGGTTATGACGACAAGGGGACTTAGGTTTGCAGATGCAATTAAAGTGGTTATCAGCTGACTTTAAGATAAACAGATTTTCAGGGCGCCGGGGTGGCACAGTCAGTTGAATGTCTGACTCTTGGTTGCAGCTCAGGTCGTAGTCTCAGGGCTGTGAGCCTGCTTGAGACTCTTCCCCTCTCCCTCTGCCCCCACCTCGAATAAATAAATATATCTTTTTTTTTAAAGATTTTATTTGAGGGCGCCTGGGTGGCTCAGTCGTTAAGCGTCTGCCTTCGGCTCAGGTCATGATCCCGGAGTCCCGGGATCTAGTCCCGCGTCGGGCTCCCTGCTCGGCGGGAAGCCTGCTTCTCCCTCTCCCACGCCCCCTGCTTGTGTTTCTGCTGTCGCTATCTCTCTCTGTCAAATAAATAAAAACAAAACAAAACAAAACAAAACAAAAGATTTTATTTATTTGAGAGAGAAAGAAAGAGACTGAGAGAGCATGAGAGGAGGGAGGGTCAGAAGGAGAAGCAGACTCCCCGCTCAGCGGGGAGTCTGATGCAGGACTCGATCCCAGGACTCCAGGATCATGACCTGAGCTGAAGGCAGTCGCTTAACCAACTGAGCCACCCAGGCATCCTAAATAAATATATCTTAAAAAAAAAAAAGCTAAAGAGATTTTCTTTGGTTATTCTGGTGGGTCCAGTGCAATCACAAGGGTCCTATAAAGTGAAAGAGAGAGAGGCAGGAGAGGAGGTAGGAGTCAGATATTTGAAGATGCTCTGCTGCTGGATTTGAAGATAGAAGAAGGGGCCATGAGTCAAAGAACGTTGTGTAGCTTTTACAGGCTGGAAAAGACAAGAAAATGGATTCTCCCCTAGAGCCTCCAGAAGGAATGCAGTCCTGTCAACACCTTTATTTTACCCCAGTGAGACCCATTTCAGACTTCTGATTCCCAGGTCTGTAAGATAATAAATTTATGCTTTTTGGGGGCACCTGGGTGGCTCAGTCAGTTGGGCGTCTGCCTTTGGCTCGGGTCTTGATCTCAGGGTCTTGGGATTGAGTCCCGCATTGGGCTCTCTGCTCAGCAGGGAGCCTGCTTCTCCCTCTGCCTGCCGCTCCCCCTGCTTGTGCTTTCTCTCTCTCTCAAACAAATTAATAAAATCTTAAAAAAAAGACCTAAGACTTTCAAATAAATAAATAAATAAATAAATAAATAAATTTGTGTTGTTTTAAGTGACTATGTTTGTGGGAATTTGTTACAGCAGCAATGAGAAACTAATATGGTGACCTTGACTAAGTCCTTCAGGAGGTATGTCTGTGCTCTGGGAGGACAGTGGGAGCTTCTGCGCGTCCAGGAGCAGTTGGGGCAGACCAAGCATCCCGGCAGAGGATGTGGACGCCTCGGAAGAGTGTTTGTAGCCCCAGACCCCTGCCCCAAGTTCAGCACTGGTTCTGGTTGAAAGATTCCCAAGGTCACAGTGGGGCGGCCGGGAGGTAGGAAGTCTCAGCTCAGAGATGTCTGAGCAGAATAAATCATTCCCTAGTTCTTTTGGAGCCTACGGTGAACGAAAGAGGCAGACATTCTCCACTGGTGATCCAGAGATACCCAGGCCCTAGCTGCAGAAGAAGCAGAGAGTGTGGGCATGCGCGTCCAGCGTCAGCCACGCAGTGGGTGCTCAGAAGGCCGAGTTCAAAGCTCTCGGAGAAGGAGGGGCTCGCGAGAGCCCTGGGGAGCTGGCAGGAAGTGAGAGCACACTTAGCACTCCAGCATCCTAGGCAGAGGGCAGCAAGTGCAAGGCCAGGCTGTGCGGAAGGAGGCCGGGGTCAGCATCAGGTCAGGTCTGGACTTCCCTAAGAGCCTTTAAGTTGGGAACAGACCTGATCCAATGATGTATGGGAAGGTCCCTCTGGCTGCTTTGGGGGAACAAGACAGGAGACCACCCGGGAGGCAAACTGTAGCTGTTCAGGTGACAGCGACGGTGGTGGTGGCGAGCTGGAGAGGAGGGGGCACCTTTGGGAGAAGAGGGGGCAGCTGACACCAGTCTGGAGGCCCCTCTCCCCTGGACGAGCCCAGGCCCAACTGTGGTGGTGGCTCCAGGATTTGACTCCTGAAGGCTTAATGGCCACATCTGGGGCTGTGGTCAGCATGCCTCCCAGGACTGGCCAAACCCGGCCAAGTGCAAGGCCGAAATAAAACATGTTGAAAAGCCCTGAGTCCCTGAGTGAATTTAAGGGATCCCTTTATTGTCATTGTTTCTTGGCAGGCAGAATTCCCAAGGAGGTTTGAGAAAGTCTTCCTGAGGAAGAACAAGAGCTGGAGGAAGCTTCCTGATCCCACGAGCGTGTTCTCAGTCCACCATCCAGCTGGGCCAGAGGGGTGATGGCAAGCTGTCCGGGTGGCAACTGGGGCCCACGTGCCCTTTCTGGCCCCTGGGATAAGGTCTTTATGGAGGTGAGGTTTGGGGAGACCAGCCCCGCAGTACTGGGGCACCAAATCCCATGTGGTGGGCTAAGTGGGTGAAACTGGGGGAGGGAACCTTCTTCCCCTGTCGACTCCACCCTCAGGAGGTGACCCTGACATGGTGTCCAGGGCCCAAGCCCGCACTGGTCCTCTTACCACTGACCAGGGCTCTGGGGCCTGGTCCTTCTCCGCCCCTGCCCTGGTTACAGGCAACCACATCTCCCACTGTTATGGGCTCAATGGTATCCCCTCAAGTTTGGTATTTGAAGTCCTAACCACACCCCCCACCCCCGTAAGTCAGAATGTGATTGCATTCAGGGACAGGGTCTTAAAGAGGCAACTAAGTTAAAGCGAGGTCATTGCCCCTAATCCAATGTGTCTGGTGTCCTTGAAGGAAGAGGAGATCTGGACCCAGACATGAGAGCAGATGAAAGACGAGGTGAACCTACAGGGAGGGGGAGTGAGCTCTGACCCAAGGACAGAGGCCTCAGAAGAAGCCAGCTTCACTGACACCCTGATCTCAGACTTCCAGCCTGCAGGCTGCTGAGAAAACACGTTTCTAACGTCTAAGCCATGCCGTCTATGGCGGCTCTAGCCAACTCAACACCTACCATCAGCCCTACCGGCCGCGAATGTGGGCTCTGAGCTTCCTGAGTGCCGGGCTCGGTGCGGAGCCCGCTCCGTGTGTCACTGCGCTCCTCACTGACCCCAGAAGGTAAAGATTGGAGACCTTGTCGGGTCAGCCTGGCTCTGTATCTACCATTTGTGTGATCTCAGCTAAAGCGCTCTGCCTCTCTGGGCCTTACTTCCTCATCTGCCCCCCAGCTCTGCAATAGTACCTGCAGCCTCGGGGGGTTTTAAGGAATGATTTAAAACAACTGGAGGGGGGACACCTGAGTGGCGCAGTCGGCTGAGCCTCCAACTCTTGGTTTCGGCTCAGGTCATGATCTCAGGGTCCTGGGATCGAGCCCCGTGTTGGGCTCTGTGCTCAGTGTGGAATCGGCTTGCGATTCTCTCTCTCTCTCTCTCCCTCTGCCCGTCCCGCTCGTGCTGTCTCTCTCTCTCAAATAAATAAATCTTTTTAAAAAATAATAAAATAAAATAAAAAATAAAATGTATGAAGGGTTTAGAGCATTTCCTGGAACATAGTTGGTGTTCACTAAATGTTGGCTATGACTCTTCTCATTTTCCAGATGTGAAAATGGAGGTTCTCAGAGGTTAAGCAACGTGCCCAAGGTCACCCAGCTAGCAAGTGGTGGGGCCAGGATGCAGACCCAGGCGAAAGCCGATTGCAAGCAAACTCCTCGGAGCTGCTTCCTCCCTTCCTCGCCCTCGGCTGCCCGGGGCACTCAGTGGCCACCTCTGCGACTTGGCGGCCACGCTGTCCAAACGATCTGTTTGGGATCTGCCTCCCTTGCCACACTGCGCTCTCTTTGGGGCTGGCCTTGGCTTGTGCGCTAGAGCATGCGGGCTCGGAACACAGGCCTCCGTGGAGATTTGTTGGGAACCAGGTTCAAGTTGCACTTGGCCTGAGGTTGTCTGTGGCTTTTCCCGCCCCGTCTGTGTCCTCCTTTGGCTCTCACCGCAGCCCCGTGCAGCGGGCCGGACACACGAGGTTCACAGGGGCGTGCAGCTTGTCCAAGGACACGTGCTGGGAAGCGGCAGAAGAGCGAGGGGGACCCTGCTCTTTCTCCAGCCCCCGGTCCCACGCTCTGGCTCCCTGCGCCAGGCAGCCCCAGAAGGAGATGAGATGGTGCCTGGCGTCCTGGGAAGAGACTAGAGCCTTGGACTCTGAGTGGTCTGGTATCCTGGGCATAGGCTGCCAGAGCCTGGCTTCTTCCATGCTACCAGCCAGGTGTATCTGCAAACAATTCCCTGAGCTCAGAGGCCTGAACAGTGAGGAGGGACCTCTCGGGGTTCTGCGGCCACTGGAGAGACTTGTATCCAGAAACTCAGTAGGTATCCTGGATCTACCTCTTTACCCGGTAAGGGGGGGTGCGGCCCACATTTCCTGCATCCTCTGCAGGCTCTAATCATAATCTCCACTCTGAGCCTGGCTCATAGGTAAGAAGATCCAGCAAATCTGGCCTGCTTAGAGGCCACACTATCAGCCCTGTACCCCGAGGGCCCACCAGGTGGGGACATGGCTCCCTGGATCACAGAATGAAATAGGTCTGGGGTGTTCCTTGTGTGCCCTTTGACTCCTCACACCCACATCGCCCTCAGGCATCCTGAGCCGCTGTGGCTTTTTTTTTTTCTTCCCTGAAAAGAGAGCTGGGGACCAAAAGAAGGCTTAGCAGCTCCCAGGCTGACTTGGAAAGATAGAAGGTATCACTTGCCCACCCACAGATCTCTTTAATCTGGCCTGTACTGGGCAGGGGGTGGGGTGCGGGTGTGTGTCTGAATCTCCTTGGCCCCCATCCCAGGCTATGTGCCAGAACCATCTTCTTTGGCTGGGGCACCTGGGACAGCCTCCTCACCAGGCTTGTGCCTTTTCTGCAGCCTGCGTGAGCTCTCTGTCCTGAGTCGGTCCTCCCCCTCTGAAATTTTTGTGTATCTGACTCTCTGTGGGCCCTGCACGCCCTGGCACATCTCCTCAGTTTGAGAGACTTTCCCATCTCCCTGCCCTGTTCCCGACACCCAGCCCATGGCAGACATACCAACAGATCTTGGCCCTCTTTCCTGCTGGGCCCACCTGGAGACCCCAGGCCCCAGGCAGCAGGACCACTTGATCACAGATGGCACGTGAGATGAAACCCATCTGCCACCCCTGAACAAGTTCAAGTCCCCAGGTTTCTCCCGGCTTCCACCTTCTGCTTGCTACGATGGTTCCAGCCTCAGTTTGCCCTTCTGGAGGATGAGAAAGGAGACTCCCTACCTATGCCCTCATTCTAAGGGGCTGAGAGTGTGAATCAGACTGTCTTCACTTGGGCATCTGTGTCCTCGGGGTCTGCCCCAGCTCCCACCCCAGCACATTTCCTTCTACCTATGGATTTCCACTGTGACCCTTAACAGCTCTCAACAGGTAGTTAAATGCAGTTCATAATGTACCCACCTGTAATTGTTGGGATATTGAAATTATCTGCGCAGATGCTGACTCATTTGCTGGAGCCTCCCGGCTCTCTGAGCTACACATCCTGTAAGATGCTGGAGCAGGAAATGCGAGAGCTAGGAGACCTGGTTTCTTCCCAGCCTTGCTGTGCCTTAAACCTAACCTGTGGGTATCGGGACAAACCTCTGGCCCCTCTGACACCAGATTGCCCATCTGCGCACTGAGCGAGGTCAGAAAAGGAACATCAGCTGGTGCGGTCGAGTGGGTGGGGCCCTCAACCGGTGGCTCATGCCAGGTCTAAGCTGCTCCTTGCTGTTCCTATGCTCCAGCCAACTATCACTGCTGTCTTGTGCAAACCCAACCTGCATCGTCTAATTCTCCAACTATTGAAGAAGATGTCAGAAATCTGGATTTTGGTGTGAAATTTCCCGATTTTTACCCCCAGGCAGTGAATTCAGAATCACATAAAGCAAACAGTGTGGGGGCCAAAGAAAACATGCCAGTGTGTGCCTGACTGGGCCCAGGGACCCCTGCTTGCTCACTCTGGCCTGGAAAAATCTCGATCTGACATTTAGTGCTATGGCTCTCCTCCCAGCTACACACTAGAATCACTTGGGGATTAGAAAAAGCTGACCTCCCAGATTTAAGGTCTGAGCGCGAGGCATCTCGGTGAACATGAGACACCCGGGGGAAGGCTGCCTCCTGGCTGTGACCTGGGTCATGGACGTCACATCGCTGGGTCTTTGAGATTGGAGCGGTGGAGTTTGCAGGCAGGACAGGGAGGATTCATTCACATGAAGGAACAGGCACATACATGGTATTCAGTGAATTAAGGGCGAAAAAGGAATTGGTAGCTGCTTTTGACTTGATAGGCTTGAATCCCCCCTCGGAAAACAACGCCATTTGCTTGCAAGACTGAGTCCAGGGAAAGGTGCCCAGGGTTGGGGGTTGGGAGACATGGGGCTCAGCTCCACGTTTGTTTGGCCCACTGTGAGGTTCGGAAAGAGGCTCCCCGAGCTCAGCATCACCTACTTTCTTTAACAGTGTATTGGCCAAGGCTCGCTTTCCATTGTGGATGCCAAAAATCCGTCCTAAACCTATGTAGGGCCAGGGCACGGGTGGACTCCATTCCAAGCTTCTGCGTGTACCCAGCACCCACACTGTCCCACGGAATCCTCAGGCAGCCTTAGAGGGTAGGTATGATTAGCCCATTTGACAAAAAAAATGGAGGGTCAAGTAGTGTGACTCCCTCAGGGAGACAGGCGAGGAGGAGCACAGCTGGTTTTGGAACCCAGGACACAAGCATCTCTGACTCCCAAGATTTGGGAGGCGCTGGGCAGGTAGGGCAAGCCGAGAGAGAAGGGCTAGGTTTATGGTCAAGGGGAGAGAACAAAGACTCTCCTTCACCAAACCCTCACCAGGCTCTTCGGGGCTCTTTTTCAACCAGGCCTTGGCTTTTGGACTTCTGTGTTCGTCTGAAGGGCCCAGACTCCAGCCAAAGGAACTCGCATTAAAAATAACAGTAATAATAATAATAAAAATTGTACACAAGTCCCCCTCGGGGGGCCCCCAGTTTTCCAGCCCTTGTAGCCCCTGCTGAACCTGGCCAGCGTCTTCTCCACTCGTTTCTCCAAGCGCAAGGAGAGGGAAAGGAATCTGAGGGCCTGCGGCGTCCCGCCCAGGGCTCCGGATCCGGCGCAGTGACCCGCTCCCCGCGTCCCCAGCCTCCGCCCGGAGGACCGGGAACAGGTTTCCCGGCTCCGGTCGTAGCGACCGCCAGCCCCCTCCCGGGCCCCCGCCCCCTGCGCTGGCCCCTCGGCCGTCTGATCTGGCCCCGGCCTCCCGCCGCCGGGTCCTCCCCCCACCTCCCGCCGGGCGGCTCCTCGGTCGGGGGCGGGGGCCTCGATCTGCCGCCCCCTCCTCCCGCGACCTCTGCCCAGCCCGGCGCCCCGGCCCCACGCCCGGATCGCCCGGCTCAGGGGCTCCCGCCCCTCTCCCCCTCCTCCCCCCACCCCCGCTGCGGCGGCTTCCTCCTCCTCCCACCTCCCGTGGCTCTGGAATTCCTGGTGGAGCCCACACCCCCGGCCGGCTCTGCACCCGGGTGTGCAAAAACAGCCCACTGAGCGCGCCGCCCTGGGTGTGCAGGACAGGGTGCGGTGCGCGCCGAGGTGGCCGTGACTCTCGCGCGGTCGTGGCCGTGCCGAGACCTATCCGGGGTGTTTTAACGTGCACACGTGTGTGTTTCTGCATCCAACTGTGTTTATACACCGGTGTATAATTTTTTGTGCACACACACTCAGTGACGCTTGGGGAAACTTTTCTGAAAATCCTGGGCTGGCAGTTTAAATATAAAAAGGCTTTGTTTAATGCCAGAAGCATTTCCCCCACGCTCTGGGAGTCCTAGAACACTCACCTGCTTCCCTCCTCCTCGCTCAAAGACCTGGAGGCAGAGGCTTCGGTGGGGGGGGTGGGGGGCGGCTTTCCCTACAGTGAGGAAAAGGTTCTTTCCGCGGGGCCACGCCGTCCTCCCACCCCGCCCCCCGTGGCCTTCGCCCCTAATGGCTTTCTGCCCCTCCCCCCCTCCCCCGTCTGTTTCTCTCCTGGGGCTGTTTAAACTCTGAATCTTACCCCCTCGAATATCTGGGAGTGTTAAGAGGATGCGACATCACTCAGGCTGTGGAATTCCAGTTGAAATGTGGCCAGCATGTGGGGCCAGCCCGGGAGCCATGTGGTTGGAGGGTGTCAGGAGGGGGGTGGGGGGCGCCCAAGGCAGAGAAGCTGAGAGCTAGAGGAGCCACGTGCAGTCGCTGGAGGTGAGGACACCCACCCACCCACGTGGGGAGGATAACACCTGTCTGCCAAGGTTGTTTGGAGTTTAATTCCTTCGTGGTACATTTGGTGGCCAGCCCTGTCTAGCACATAGTAGGTGCTAACCAAAGACAACTTGTAAGTGCATTGGCTTGTGCAGGAGGAGGTAGACTGCGGTGCCGAAGAGCGCACACTTTGAATTTTTCCTTTTTTTAAAAAAAGATTTTATTTATTTGACAGAGAGAGACACAGCGAGCGAGAGAGAGCACAAGCAGGGGGAGAGGGAGAGGGAGAAGCAGACTCCTGGCTGAGCAAGGAGCCCGATGTAGGGCTCCATCCCAGGACCCTGGGATCATGACCTGAGCCAAAGGCAGACGCTTAACGACTGAGCCACCCAGATCCATAATGATGTAGGGAGCTGTTTCTGTGGAGATCAGAAGGGGGAATCTGTCCAGCCCCACCCTCTCAGAGGGAAACCACTGCTGCCCACTTCGGCCTTTCCCTAGGTAAGACATTCCCATTGTTCAAGTCTACTCCTTTCTCTCCAGCCAAAGCACATGAGCAAGCCCTAGGGAGAGGCAATTTGGGGTCATCACTGGGAGGTCCCCATCCCTTTCCTCCCACTCTGACCCATTCACAGCAGGAAGGAGTTTGAGAACCTGACCTTCCTGGGCCAGGTTCTCCATGGGATTGTGGTTGGACCTTCCTCTCCTGGAGGAAAGAGGAGAGAGGAGGAAGGGGAGGCCCAAGGCTTGCTGGGAGCATTTATAGTGAGATTCCACTCAGCTTTGCCAGGGAGCTCTTCAGAGATCCTGGTGAGAGATTCCTGTGGCAGTTGGCTGGGAGAAATAAGCAGATAATCCCAGTGTGGGAACATTCTTGGGTCCTCCTGTTGGGGGGCATACCAGCCTGCCCAGGGCCTGAGGGCTGCAGAACAGAGGCTCCCAGGGCGTCGGGCAGGTGGAGGCTCCTTTCTTTATTCAGTGTTTCCTGAGGTGCTGCTGTGTGTGCTAGGCACTGGGGCTGTTGCCAGGAATAAGATCTGGCCCCTCCCTCCCAGGTGGAACCCACAGCATTTTGGACCATAAATAATTAGGATGCATTGAGATAAGTGCATAGTCAAAGGGCCCCCCAAATGGGCTGAGGATACAACCACACATTTCACAGAAGAGGAAACCCAAATAGCCAAAAACACATTAAAAGAAACTCAATATGACTCCTGGTCCAGACAAATGTAAATTAGAGCCACATGAAATGCCTCTTTATGGGGCGCCTGTGTGGCTCAGTTGGTTAAGCGACTGCCTTCGGCTCAGGTCATGATCCTGGAGTCCTGGGATCGAGTCCCGGGATCGAGTCCCGCATCGGGCTCTCTGCTCAGCGAGGAGCCTGCTTCTCCCTCTAACCCTCCCCCCTCTCATGTACTCTCTCTCTCTCATTCTCGCTCTCTCAAATAAATAAATAAATCTTTAAAAAAAAAAAAAAAAGAAAGAAATGCCTCTTTATGCCCATCAGGTTAGCAAAACTTAAAACGGGTGATGTCACTTATTTCTGGCTGGTAAGGGGCGGGAGGAAGGCAGTCCCATACATAGTTGGTGGAAATATGAATTGTTACAGCTTTGGAGGAAAAGAAATTTAGCCATCTATATTAAAATACAAACGGTACAACAAAAAACATAGCCTTCGTCCCACAACGACGCTCCTGAGATTCCATCCTGGGACTTAAGGATAAATATACACAGATACTTATTAAAATGTGTTTTGAAATGTGAAAAACCGGGAAACATTTCTCTCCAGGATGAAAGGTAAATTGTGATGATATAGCTCTACATAAAATATTATGTGGCTATGAAAAAGAATGAGTTGGCATTACTCCAAGTGCCCTGGAGAGTTTCCATAATATATGGTCAAGTGAGGAGCATCAGAGGTGGATAAACGTCTAGTGTCTATAATATGATGGACCTTTTTTTTTTTTTTTTTGAAGAGTGTGAGAGAGAGCTTGAATGGGCAGGGACAGAGGGAGAAGGAGAGAGAGAATCCCAAGCAGGCTCCACCCCCAGCATGGAGCCGAACTCGGGGCTCGATCTTAGGACCCTGAGATCACCACCCAAGCCAAAATCAAGAGTCGGACGCTCAACCGACAAAGGAGCCTCCCCCCAGGCACCCCAAGATGCAGCTTTTAACACTAATACTAGACTGCTCTTTCAAAAAATGTAATTTTTGTTTGTATATGACCTGTGAGCAGGGAGAATCCTTCTGGAAGGCTATACACACCAGACTACCAGCCTTGGAAGTGGGCCTGGGAAGAAAGTAGAGAAGTAAGGGAAGAAGCTAACCTAGTCTACAACAAAACTGGGAAAGTATGTATTGAAAATATGTCACCTAATGTTTTATGTAGGATGCTATTGTAAATCTGTGAAAACAGATTTGTACATGGACAATGAGAAGCTGGTGACACGGACAAAGGAAAACATTGTTTTAATCTTGGGTAGGTCTGTGGGCAGTTTTCCTTCTGGATTTCTATAGTTTCCATTATAGTGTTTTTATACAGTGTTTAAAAAATGGAGAGAGAAAAAAATGAGAGAGAGAGAAAAATATCCCTAGCTGCAGACTGGCCAGTTGATTCTTTCTAGGGATGGGAAGCTCAAGAGTTTGAAAGGAGCTTTGGAAGAGAGGTAAGATAAGCCATCCTCCATTATAGAGAAACTGGCTAAAAAGTGAGCTGGTCAGAAGGTGAGAACAACTGTCTACCCCCCACCCCCCTTCCCTACTTCTGGAAGGGTAAAACTGCATTCTTTCCATTAAGTATTTTAGTGCCTAGGCTTTTCTAGGTTTGTTGTAGGCACTGGGGACACAGCAGTAAGTAAGATACACAAGGTTCCTGTCCCCTTAGAGCTTATAATCTAATGGGAAAGACAGTTATTAAGAAAGAACAAACACACATGAGCTCAAGTATACGACATGCACTTGAAGATAAAATGAGATCATGATGTAGGTGCGGTATGGTGCTCAGCACACAGGGAGTGGTGGGCGCCTGACCTTGGCTGGGCCAGTCCCGGTGGTCAGGATAAGGAGCTGGGAAAGAGGCTGGCTCTTTTGCACTGATTTGGAAACTGGCGGGGCAGCCATATTGTCCTTGTGTGGAGTCTGAGAAGGACGAGATACCATAGCCCTGGTGATACCTGAATCTTCGCATGCTTGAAGCTGGAACCACATCCTTTTGGTTTAAGGTAGATTTATTTATTTATTATTTGTTTTAAAGATTTTATTAATTTATTTGACAGAGAGAGAGAGCACAAGCAGGGGGAGCAGCTGACAGAGGGAGAGGGAGAAGCAGGCTTCCCTCTGAGCAGGGAGCCCCCAGATGCCCTGCGAGATGTCTCTGCTCACACTCCGCCCAGACCCAACAAGCACCCCGAGGCCCCTGTGGAGTAGGCAGGGCCGCAGACCACCCAGGGCCTTGCAGTTTTCTCCCCTGGAGGGTGGGCACAGCCTGACCCCTCCCCTCTTGCCTGGAGCTTAGCTTTCTCAGCCCCTCCCTCTAAAGGCACCCCTTCCTTTCTGCACCCTCTGCTCCAAGGAAAGCAGCAGTAAATAGGGAGGCAGGGCCAGGGAAGAGAGGAGAGTCTCAGTCTTGAGTGGATGGCTTCTTCTTCTTTATTATTAAGATTTTGTTTATTTATTTGCGATAGAGAGAACAAGAGAAAGTGAGCATGAGCTGGGGAGGGGGCGGTGGGCAGGGGCAGAGGGAGAGGCAGGGAGAAGCAGACTCCCCGCTGAGCAGGGAGCCTGATGTGGGGCTCCATCCCATGACCCTGGGATCATCACCTAAGCCGAAGGCAGATGCTGAACCTACTGAGCCATGCAGGCACCCCAGTGGATGGCTTCTTGAGTTTCAGTTTGTACCCCTGTAAAATGGAACCCTCACTACTTCCACTGCCTGTTCACAGATCCCTCCCCCCCAGGGTGAAATGACAATCAAGTACTGTTCAAGACCCTGAATTTCAGAGAAGACTCCTGGAGCTTCCCTCCTGACATGTGAATACCTAAATACTAGAGGCATGTCCAGCCCTGCTGGTTACCCAGGGCAGAACTCCTTGATCCTATAGCAGCATTTTAAAATAAGACAGGCTTAGGTCTTGGTGGAGAGAGGAAAGGGTACCTAGGAGATCTGACTTGAAGCTGCTACATTTGAGTAACACTGAGAAAACATCCACTGTCAATATCAAAGAAAGCACCCCCTTCCCAAATGTGTAAAATTTTGACATGTATTGGGGGCATACAGGTATCTGCTACATTATTTTTTGCTTGTTTGAAATCTCCTCTAATTGAAAATTAAAATTAAGGGGCGCCTGGGTAGCTCAGTTGGTTAAGCATCTGCCTTCGGCTCAGGTCATGATGTCAGGGTCCTGGGATGGAGCACTGCACTGGGAAATCCCTGCTCAGCGGGGAGTCTGCTCCTCCCTCTGCCCCTCCCCCAGCTTGTGCATATGCACAGACTCTCTTTTTCTCTGCCAAATAAATAAATAAAATCTTTAAAAAAATTAAAAAGGGGTGCGGGCTGGCTTAGTTGGAAGAGCATGCAACTCCTGATCTCAGGTCCCGAGTTGGAGCCCCACATTGGGTGTAGAGATTACCAAATAATAATAATAATAAACTTAAAAAAAATTAAAACAAAAGAATAGGGGCCTTGATGTAGATGGGGGAAGGATATCCCTCCCCACCAACCAGACAGGTCATAAAATTGTTTGTGGTTCCCAGACACCATCTTGATCTCTCTCTGTGTGTATTTAAACATTTATCCATTTAAAATCAATACATCAAGGCTATGCTTCAGGCAAGGCGTAGAAACAGCAATTGGGCAGGGGAAAATCTTCAATTTTGGAGGGAGGTCCGCCTTGATTTCAATCCAGGCTCCATCCCTAAAGCGCCCTGTGACCTTGGGCTAGCGAGTGTCGCAGCCTCCCTGAGCCTCCGCATACTCGTCTGTGAAATGGAGACAGCTACAGCGTGTGGGCAATAACTCAGACGATGCAGCAAGAGCTCTGTGCAGGTTATCAGGCTGGGCCTTGCAGGTGGGGCCCTGGGGACAGAGGCGTGGAAAGGAGGCCGCTTGGCCCTCCTCCAGGCCGGCCCGGGGTGCTTTTGCCGCCCCCGCCCATCCTTAGATGGAGGCAAAGTTTCTGGGGAGGCGGTGGGGATTCAGAGGGCAGAGGAGGGGAGTTTGTTTGCGGGTGTGTTGGCTTTTTGAAGGTGGGTTGGGCCCCACGGTTGGCGGCGTCTCCACGGACTACGGCGGGGGGCCAGGCTGGGCGCCGGAGCTTGGCGCGGCAAGGGACACCCCGCGACAGCCCGGCCGCCGAGCCGCCCCACCCCGAGCTCGCGGGCCACACCCTGGGCCGCTCCCGCCCCAAGCGCTGGGAGGTCGCTGGGGGCGCCCTGGAGCTGGCCCGGGAGGGGCGGATGCTGAGCCGCAAGGGACCCGGGACCCGCTCCCTCTGGCTGCCACACCGACCCCTGCCTCCCTGGTACGGCGGGCGGGCAGCCAGGGGACCCGGGCTCTTAAGAGCATGAACCGGACCCACCTGGCGGGGGAGGTCGCAAACCGTCGGCCCGGGACCCAATCCCACTTAAAAACATAATTAAAAATACTTAAGCTGCTTGCAAGGATTTAAAATACAAAAGCACACAGCGGAGTGGTAGCTTCCCACCTCTTTGCAAGGGTGTTCTCCTTGTAGCCTCTCCAGGATCCTGGCGTCATCCGCCCTGTCGGCCTTGCTTTGGAGACGGCTGAGTTTGTGATTCCAGTCTGCTAGATTCCTACCAGATCTGAGGAACTGGGGTGCCACGAGTCAGGCACTGGGCTAGACAACCCCCATCCCTCAGACCCCTTTTCCCCTCGCCTGGGAGTTCCGGCAGGCCAAGGACCTTTCTGCCTCCCCAGCTGGATCCCCAGCAGCTGGCCCAGGGCCTGTCACAGAGGAGACCCCAGAGGTTGAAAATAAACATTTGCTGCGTGAAGAAAACAAATCCTTACATTGACAAATAGTAAGAGGTAACTTTTTTTTAAAAAAAGATTTTATTTATTTATTTGAGAGCACAGCCTGGCGGGGGGAGGCGGTGAGGGGGCATGTAGGGGAGCGGGGTAGGGGCAGAGGGAGAGGGAGAAGGGACTCCCCCCCTGAGCAGGGAGCCCCACCTGGGGCTGGTCCCAGGACCCTGAGATCATGACCTGAGCTGAAGGCAGACACTTAACCAACTGAGCCACCCAGGGGCCCCAAGGGATAACTTTTTTGAGCATTATCCTAAGTGCTTTATGTACTGGCTTATTCAATCCTCACTACGGCCCTGTCAGGTAAGAACCAGCATATCCCTGTTTTCACAGATGGAGAAACAGAGGCACAGAGAAATGAAATAACTTGCTGGAAGACAGGGGAGTCGAGAATACAAACCTGGCTGTCTGCTTTCCGGTTGTCCCATGTCAGTTTTACCTGTTGCTAAAAGAAATGACCTCCTCACCCCATCCAGCAACCTCAGGACATTGAGGTCCCTCACCTGCTCCCCCAACACTTCTCTGCCACCTGGTATAGGAACTGGGAACCTTGGCTTCAGGAGGCAGCTCTGCCGTTAGTTGGCTATGTGAACTTGGGCAAGTCTGTTCCCCCCTAGATATCAGAAAGGCACTCCCATTTTTGGAGACGTGTGGTTGGACTAGATCATCTCTAAAGCTTGAATCTTGTGGCCTTTATAAGGAGGGGGCTGATCTTTCATTTTCTGCCCTTGGGAAACAGGCTTTTCAGGAGTCCTTGGCTTAGCCGGATGGTGGCTCTGCTCCCAGGGGCAGGAGAAGGTTCGGAGTGCTGGCAGAAACTTCCTGAATTTCCCCTAGCTCCTGCTGTGGCCTTGGCTCTGGGTGGGGGCTCCGGGGCCTCTCCCAGTGGGTGCCGGAGGCTGGAGCCGCCTTTGTCTGCCGCAGGAGGCCAGCCAGGCGGCTTTGGCTGCAGGCGGCCCCTGCCCAGGCCTGGGAGATGGTTTTTTTCCCTGTGTGTTGCAGCTGGGACCGTTTATAATAGGAAAAAAAGAGAATGACCAGGCCAGCCGGCTGGAAAATAAAGAGACTTAAAAAGAAAAGGGCTAGGCTGTTCTTCTCCTGTGGAGGCTTTGGTTAGGCAGAAAGTTTTAGTTCCTTTCTGAAAGGCATTTGGGCTTTTGATGTCCCCTGCGGGAGCTCCCTCTGGCCCCTGGGAAGCCAGGCCCTGGCATGTCCCAATGTGCGTGGCCAGGATGGGGCCAGGGCACTCAGAGGAGGCAGCAGCAGGCCCTGGGAAATGCTGCAGCAGGCTGGGGCCACTGGGGCCCCAGCCTGAGCCCCCCTCTGCTCCCAGCCCAAGCCCTACCACCGCTTTGGTGGTCTCTCACCTGAATTTCCTCTGCTCCCTCGGGCTCTGAATGCTGGCCGGGTGCTAGGTGGGCCAGAGGGTGGGAGCAAACCCTGACCTGCTTCTTCCTTTAGTCAGAGAACTAGAGGGATTTCGCAAATGGGGAAACTGAGGCAGAGGGAGGGTTTGCTTCAGGTAAACCTCAGGGAACCTAAACTTCTTGAGTGTACTTTGCCTATAGATATTAACACGAGCTAACATTTATTCTGCCCTTATAGTATGGAAGGGCCCAGTTACTGAATCCAGGGACCTGGCAGATAGAAAGAGGGGTTGTATGCAAAGGCTCCTCTCCGGGAAGCTGCCTACCAGCTCTCTTCTCGGGCCTTTGCTGGTTCCAGTCCAGGTAAATGAGCTCTCCTTCTTGTCGGCCCACCCTGCATATCACACCATATCCATCACGGAAGAGGGACCACAATCAAAACATGACATTTATCACCCACCTACTACGTGCAAGGTCATTTCATGCCCTTCACATATCCTGGTGACATTCTCTTATTGCTCACTACCATCCTATGCCCCTGGCATTATTCTCCTCATTTTATCCATGAAGTTGCTTTGTCCTGGGATGGAAAGCCAGGCCCCCAACGTAGTTGGGTGGGCAAAGAATCTTACCAACCGGCCTGTGCTGTCCACCTGAATCCCTTTGGGTGAAGATGGTTGCTTGCCCAGAGATGTGTTAGGCAACTCCTTTGTATGTCGCACAGATTAGCAATCTCTCTCCTAATGCCATCACTAAGCTCTGAGCTTCTGCAGGGCACTAGGGATGCAAGAGGGAGCTGGGTAGACTCGGCCCTGTTGATCCTGCTACTCTCCTCCCTGCCGTGGGCATAGGGTCCCCAACTGTATGTGTGGGACGCAGGGACCACATATACTAGTACTTTTCAGAAATCTCCATGGCATTTCTCTTGGACCTGGGCACCTAGTAGCTTCTTTTTATGACAGTTGCGGGGGGTGGGGGGGAAGGGTTGAAAGAGAAAGGGTACATGTATAGGAAACAGGCAAGTATCAGATTTTTTTTTTTTTCCAAAATGATCTATGCACACTCTTAGGTCCTTTTTGGTAATTAATAGTGGCCGCAAAAGAGGTGGGAGAGGTTTTGCTACTCCCACATAATATCTCTAGCAGGTGAGAGTGGAGGCAAGTCCCTGACCAGATCCTGCCACATACACCAGTGGTTATCAAAGCAGGTACCACCTCAGGGACCAAACAGGTCCTATAACTAGCTCAACGAAGTTCCCACATTCTGTCCCGATTTCATGTTATCTAACCACTTTTGGCGTGAAAGGCACGCTCGGGATGAGCCCCTGTTCCACTCCTGGGCAGGATTCTGTGTCTTCTGCTGGGCACCATGCAGTCAGAAATTCTGGCCAGACACTGGACCCCTGAGTCATCAAGCTGGGGATTCTAAGGGTACAGGTGACCCCAGTCTCACGGGATGTGCATTCCCTGTTCAGGCAAGGTGGAAGTGTCTCTCCAAATGATTTCGCTAAACCACATTTTGAATGTCTTTAATTTCACCAAATAGAGCTCATTTCTGAATCTGTCACTTTTTTGGGTATCCTGTCTGCTAATTAGCAAAACATTGGTGGCTGATTGGCCCACTGATGGCCAAAGGTCTTGCGACCAGTGCTGGAGTGGGCCCTGTCTGATACGGCCACTCCTGTTCAAACTTAGAAAACGGGGCACCTATCACAGTCAGTCACGATATACTGATTTTCCTGTTTCTTTTAAAGAATTGTAAAAGAAGTATTTCGAGAGAACAAAGCAACATGGGACCCAGAGTCAAGTGACCTCAGGCGCGTGTGCCACACACTGGGGCAGTTAGAGGTGGTCCGGGTGGAGATTCTCAGGGCCAAGGCCAAGAGTTTCAAGCTTTCCGAGGGTGTGAGTCCACTGGGACCCTCTTGCCAAGTTGGTTTCTTTGCTGCCTTGTGGGTGTTCCCTGCAAAGACTGCTGACACTTGAAGAATAAATAATTATAATAATGATGATAAAATAGAAATGGCTTTCCCAGCTGAACAGAAACTGAAGGCAAGGAGGTTCCCACACCCGTTGTATTGTTTTTGGCACCATACTCCCAAAGCCCCCGGGAGGCAGATGTCTGGGCCCGCTGCTGGTCTCTTTGAGTCTTGGTCCTGGTGGGGGGGCACTGGGGACCTTTGGAGAATTTCAGGAGCATCTGCGGGGACTTCCCTCCCCAAAAAGCCAGGCTGAGAACTGAGAGCAGAGGAAGGGACTCTCTTGTCTTACTGTGTTCTGAAGCCTCAGAAGCTTCAAGAACAAGCCCTGTGAGAGGGATCCTCAATGTTGTAAATACCCGTGTGGAGGCGGGGATGGTGGGTCGCTGCCAGTGAGTAACTGGGGTGCCAGGCCGGCTCCTGATGACTTAACCTTAGTACCCCCAGGACAGGAGTGCCCAGAGAAACCTGGATTCCACGAAGAGGTGGACCATGCCACTAAAACAAAAATACACAAGAGAAGAAGGAAAAATCACATCCACTCAAACACAGATTCCCTCTCCATAGACCTAAAGCTGCTAGAAATCTTCTAGAAAGCAGAGGCATGTCTGTCCATCTCAAGGGAACACCGGGGGAGGAAGGGACTTGTAGTGCAAGGAGGGAATGTGCAGTTGTGTGATTGGCATCTCTCTCTAGAAACACGGTTGACCTTGGGGGTGGTGAAGGTGAGAGACAGGAAGGAAGGAAAGTGGAGGCTGGAGCATGGCTGTCAGGCCTGGTGGCCTTGCTCTGGACCCAACAGGCTGTCCTCACTAATATGAAATCCTCAGGGCAACCCCATGAGATCCGTGCTACCTGTATCCCCCTTTTGCAGATGGGAAAATGGAGACCCAGCAAGTCCCTTGCCCAAGGTTCTCCAGCAGGGCAATGAGGAAGGCTGCTGGATTGGAAGATGGGTCAGAGTAGCTCCTAAGCTTGGCTATGACTACTGCTTCCTTTGGCTCTTCGCTTGGAGCTATGACCTCCTCTCCCCAGAATCACCCAGCTCCTTCCCACCTCAGGCCCTTTACACACACTGTTCACTCTGCCAGGAACTCTGTTCTCTCCCCTCTTTCCTGACTCCTTCCTCCTCCTCCTCCAGGCTCTCAGCCAGACCACCACTGTGACCCTTGGTTTTTTGGCCTCATTTACACTATATTTTTCCTTCTTAGGGTTCTTCAAAACTGTCATTAAATAATTATTTATGTGGGCATTTATTAAAAAGTCAGCCTCCCCACGGGAAAACCAGCCTCAGCAGGGAGGGCCTGTGGTCCTTGTTCGTGGCTTCCCCCTGGGTTTTGGCACGCAGTAGGCACACAATCAATAAACACATGTTGAATAAACAAATGAACAAAGGAATGGACTTCTTTCCTGCGGGAAAACTGAGGGGTTAATCTTCCCTCCCCCAAATGGTTGTTCCTTATAGGCAAGTTTTCCCAGTAGAGAGTGTGACCTTCAGGTAATTGAAAGGTGAACAGAAATCATGAATTTCATATCGTATATATTCCAGTGATTGTTGTTTCCTTCAGGTGTGTAGGTTAATGTGTGTATGGGTGCGCGCGCGCGTGGGTCTGCGTGGATGGGGAGAAAGTGGTCATTTGGTGATTTACCACAAAGCACCTCTTGAACGACTCTGGAGACCCTTCAGGGATACCAGTCTAGAGGCCACGAAAGGAATCCTATCTTATTTTTTTAAAAAAAGGTTTTATTTATTTACTTGACAGAGACAGAGAGCGAGAGAGCGTGTGTGAGCACAAGCAGAGGGAGCAGGAGAGCGAGAAGCAGGCTCCCCGCTGAGCAGGACCCTGAGGTCATGACCGCAGAAGGCAGATGCTTAACCTACTGAGTCACCCAGGTGCCCCAGAACCCTATCTTATTTTACTTTGTTGTCCTACCTTGTTTTTGTCACCCACTGCCCCTCTCCTGTATTCACCGGAGGACAACGTGCCTCTTTCTGAAACTCAGAAAAGAAGCCTCTCTTGCTGCGTGTCTGGGGATGCATCATTAGGAGGCGCGCAGAGATGGTGGGGTGCCTGGGTGGTAGGTGCCCCCTCCTGTGGCCAAGTTATTACCTGAAAGGGAGATGCCCATTTATGTGACCAAGGTCTCATTTGTTTTCAAAAAGGTCAATTTGTAATTTCTCTTGCATTTGTGATGGTGGCTTTTTTTCCGTTTACAAAGGATTTCTCTGGCCACTCCTTTGGGCAGGAGCAGGTAGGTGAGGAAGAAGAGGCCACAGGAGGCCTTTTTGGCGGAGGAGGGGCCCAGACTCCTGGATACCCTGATGCAAGTAGGCAGGTGGGGTGTGAAACACCGGCTGAGAATGACCTTTTTCTTGTCCCTGGTCATCAGGCTGGTGAGAAACAAGGCCAGCCCTGTCCTCACCCAGTGCCCCCTGAGACCCTTTGGTAGGAGCTACTGGCTTTTTGCTGCTCTGGAATTTTCCTTAAAACAGCATTTTTTTTTCTGGAAGGAGTTAAAAATGAAACTCAAGCTTCAGAGAAAGCGGGGCCGGGCTGAGGCGGGGACGAGGTCGAGCTCCCACTGCACCCTGATGGCCACTGAGCTGGGAGACAGCAGATCGGGCTTGCAGGGGAGGGGTGAGCGCCGGGACGCGAACGTGTGTGACTGCGACGTGCCGGGAAGGGGTCCAAAAAACTTTGTGCTCTTCTCCAGGACCCCCAGCCCTTGTGGATTAGTTCGGAATACGCTGTCGCCCGCCCCCCATCCTGTTATCCCCACTTCTGGCCTCGGGGGCTTTCGCAGTTCCCTGAAGGTGGAAAAAAGGCAGCACCGCGGGTCTCCAACCGCCGCCCGCTGACCCCTCCTTTCCTCCAGCACACCCCTTCCCCACCGCGCTCCTTTTGTCCATTCCCTTCTCTCCGGCTCCCGGCTGGGCAAGATCAGCGAGTCTTCAGCCCCCCAGGGAGCCAGGGCGGGCGAGCCGGGGGCTGTTTTCCGCCCCCTCCCCCTAGGAGAGGCAGCCCGCGGCGGGGGCACCCCGGAGCCGAGGCCAACCGCCCCCCTCCCCCAGCGTGTGCCATCTGCCGCCTGTCAGCCTCTCTCCGCGGGCCTCGATCCCAGGCGCCGGCGGGGGTGGGGGGAGCTGCTGATTCGGCCCCTCCTTCCTGGCTCCTTCCCAGGCGCCTCGCGGCCTCTGCCCTCGCTTTGGCCCTTGGCATCCCCTTTCAGCTCCCCCTGCCGCCCCCCAGCTTCGAGAGGCGGCCCCCACCGCCCTCCGGGAAGGCCAAGATGTTGCACACGCCTGGACACAAGAACCGGGGAGGGCGGCGACCTGGGGGGTGGCAGCCCTAACTCGGGGGTGGGGGTGGGGGGCTCAAGGCCTGGGTCTCAGTTAGGGGACATCTCCGTCCTGCTCCTGGCTCTTCTGGGGATCCTCGCTGCCTCCCGGAGTCAAGGTGTCCGCCTCGGCGTCGCGTTTCGCCGGTCACCCGACTGTACCTGGGAGACGGCCTTGAGCACGAGAGCTTGGCCTCCCCCCATCCTACCCCCCCAGCCCGCCTCAGGCCTTTCCCCGCACCGGCCCGCCCTAGCCGCAGGGGTGCGGGGGTGGCATCTACCTCCGCACTCAGCCCGGCAAGGGGTTGGAGCCCGCAGGCCCAGAGAGGCGCGCCGGGCCGGGTGGGACTGCGAAGCGAGCCGAGGGGGGCGCGGGCCGGGCTGGCGGGCGGGCTGGGGAACGGCGGGGCGCAGGCGCCCTGCTTCGGGCGGGCGCCGCTGCCCGGCCGGCCCCGGCGCGGCTCTCGGCGGGCAGCGGGTTTTTCTCTGAAAGGTTGCCCTGGGTAACTCGTCTCCGAGGGGACACAGCCTCCCCTCTCCAAGTGGCAACTTATCGATCCGCGAGATTGATAACCCCCAGCGCCGCACCGCGCACCCGGTTCGCTCTCCCAGCTCTGGGGCGAGCCGGCCCAAGGTGGCGCCACTCGCCCGGGGGGGGAGGCGATGTCGGGGCCTCTCCCCCACCCTGGACCCGGCCGCCTGCAGCTGGTGGGGGAGGGGGAGGCTTCAAAGGAATGGTTTAGGGGAGTCGCCTGCGGAAGACTTTCCCAAAGTGTGAGCGCTTTCCTGGCGGGCTCTGAGACCAAGCCTCCATTGGCTCAAGAGTCGCAGGGACGCGAGGCGCCCCCTGGTGGCTGGGGCAAAACTTTGCGGAAAGTAGGAGCAGGTTTCTTTTGTCAACCGCGGGGGAAGGCAGTGCTACTGCAACGTTTTGGGGCCAAGATATTCCTTTTATTGTCTTAACGAAGAAATGCGCACCCAGACGTACCAGCCCTACAAATGCAGGTGTGGAGGGCCGCACCGAGTTAGCTCGGTGGTGGAAGAGTTTGCAGATGTGGGGCAGAGATGGTCTTCAAACACGGACCAGTGGGCAGAGTTCAAGAGGGAAAAGCCAAGTTCAGAGTTAATTCATGTGCGTGGGGCATAATTTGCGGAAGTGGCAGTGCTAGGGCAATTCACCCCAGTTTGCGCCCCCCACCCCCTTTTTGCAGTTTGTGATGCTAATTCATCTTGGCGAGCTTGACAGCACGCGTGGGCCCTGTGTCAGTTCCCTCCTCCCGCCCCGGGTGCCGCGGGCGCCCAAGTCGGGGCCCCGCGTGCCGGTGCGGTGCCCGCGCCCGCGCCGTGCCTGCCGCCGCCGCCGCCGCCGCGGTCCGGGTTTTGCGGGCGGCCGGAGCTGTATTTCCAGCGCTGTCCATCGCTCGGTGCTGTTGGCCCTCTCTCCGTCTGATCCGAGCCGGAGCAGTGCGGGGCGCCCCACGGGATCAGAGCGCTCCCCCGCCGGGACTCCGCTCCTCACATCCTCCTGCTGGGACCCGGCTACATTTCCAGCCAAGCCTGGCTTTATTATGTGTCTCTGCAGTGCAGCCCCAGCAGCCGGATCGGGAGGAGGAGAGCCAGCGACCACAAAGAAGACAGGAGCGCAAGGGAGGCTGGCGGGCGGGCCGGCGCCGGCTGGAGCGCGGAGGAGCCGGGGCGCAGCCGCCGCCGCCGCCGCTGCCGCCGCTGCCCGGGAGGACGGGAGCCCGGCCGCCGCCTGCTCGTCCTCCTCCGCCGCCGCGGCCGCCGCCTCCCCCCTCTCCGAGCCCCTGGCCCATGGAGGCAGCTAGCGGGGCCGGCGACTTGGCACCGGCCTGGGGATCGGCTGCGCGCCGCGCGCTGAGCACCGCAGCCCGAGGGCAGGCAGCGGCGGCCCGGCGCACGGGCTGAGCGATGCCCGGGGCACGGGCGCGCCTGCCCGCCGCCGCCTGAGCGCCCCCGCGCGCCCCTTCCTCCTCCGGGGGGCCGGCGCCGGACCGAGCCGAGAGCCAGAGAAGGGGGCGTGAGCCAGGGGCCCCGAGCTGCGGCTTCCGAGCCACTGCGGCCGTTTCGAGCCCCCCCAAGTAGGCTGAGTTGAGGGACCCCCCTCCCCATCCATCATAATCTCCAAACCAGGCGTTTGGGTATTTTTTTAGCCATTAATATTTATTATTATTTTTTTTGTGCGGCAGGGGATAATTTGAAGGCTTTTTTTTTTTTTTTTTCCGGGGGGTGCTGAGCTTCCGCGCTCCCGACCGCCTCCCGGTCTCCACCCCCCCTGAGACCCCCTCGACTCCAGCCCCGTCCCCCCTCCTCAGATGGGTTCATTGTGAGCTCCGCACCGGGCTGCGTGGCCGGACGCCTGCAAACTTTGCACAAAAATCCGGCAAGGGGCGGAGGAGGAGAAGGAGGAGGAGGGTGAGGGTGGCGGTGGGGTGGGGGAGGGAGGGAGGGGGCCGCAGGGGCCGGGGGCCGGCGGGGGGGGGGGGGGGGGGGGGGGGCGGCTTTTTTTTTTTTTTTTTTTTTGCATAACTCGGCTCGGCCGAGTGGCCTCCGGACTCCCCGCGCCGCTGGGACCGCCGCTGGGACCGAGAGCCCCCGGCTGCCGCATTGCAACAGGCAGGGCCCCGGCGCGGCCCCCGGGCCTCCCCCCGCCCCCGAGCGGCCTCGGCCGGCCCGGGCCGTCCCCCCCAGGGAGGCCGCCCCGGACCTACGATCCGCTCCCCGCAGCCGCCGACCCGGCTGCAAAAAAAAAAGTTTCCGAGAGGCAGGCGGAGGAGAAGGGGGAGAAGGGCAGCCCGGAGCGGCGGGGGGCGGCGGGGGGAGCCGGCCGCGGAGGGCGACGGAGCGCCGGGAGCCCCGGACATGTCCAGGCGGAAGCAGGCGAAGCCGCGCTCGGTGAAAGGTGAGCGAGCGAGGCCCGGCGGAGGCGCGAGCGAGCGAGCGAGCGGGGAGGGAGGGAGCGAGGGAGGAGGGACCGGCGAGCGGGCGGGCGCCCGGGGACCCGCGCGAGCGAGCCGAGAGGAGGAGGAGGCGGCGGCGGAGGAGGAGGCGGAGGCGGAGGAGGAGGAAGAGGAGGGGGAGGAGGAAGCCGGGAGCGGGAGGCGGAGGCGGCGGAGGGGGCACGGCGCGGACACCCTACCCGCCCGGACCCTCCCCGGGCTCGGCGCCGCCGCCCGCGGGGGACCGGGGCCTGGGGGCGCCGCTGAGGGGCTCTCGCCGCTCCCTCCGTGCGGGCCCCGGGCCCGCGTGGCCAATCAAGGGGTGCGGGCCTGACTTGGCGGGGATTGCGAATCTCGGCGGCGGCGGGCGGGCGGCGGGAGGAAGGAAGAGGCGGTGAGGACCGGCGCCCGGGAGGCCGGCAGCTCGGAGGCCGCTCTCGCCGGGCCCCGGGCCTTGCCGCCTTTCCTCGGCCCGCGCCTTGTCGCCCCGGGACACCGTAGCCGAGGGCGGCGGGCAGAGCCTGCGCGCGCCCTGGGCGCAGCGTCCCCGCCCCGGCCACCAGGCGCCCCCTCCCTGTCCCCTGCCCGGGCCGCGCTCCCGGCCCGGGCCCCCGCACTTCCTGCCTCCCTCCACCGAGGCCAACCGGGCCGGGAGCCTCCGCCAGGAGTTCATTGTCTGCGCAGCGGCGGCAGGACGCGGGTCCCCAGGGGAGCGCAGCGGCCGCCGCGCGCGCCCCTCGGTGGAGGGCGCCTGGGACCCAACCCCGGGCACTCACATCCTCGACACCTAGGCCGGCTTCCTGTGTCGGGTCCCCGGAGTGCACACGTTAGTGAGGACACACAACACACACGCACACACAAACAGCTTGCGCCCCCCCCCCCCCGCCCCGTCTCCTTCGCTTTGCTTTCTATTTCCATCAAGGGCCCCCGGCTAGAATGGGCCCCTGGAGAGCCGAGGCCCCAGGGAGAGGCCGCCGCGCGCGGGCGACGGAGCCCCTCCCCTGCCCTTCTGTCCCCACTGACTGGCCTCTCCAGGCCTCGCGCCTGCTGCTTTGTCCCGATTCCAGCGCCTCGGGTGGGTGCCCGACTGGCCCGTCGAGCTGAGAGATGACAGAGGAGGGACAGGATGAGAGCTGCTAGGTCTCTGGAGCCAAAAGTCCCGAGGCCCTTGTCCTCTCCCAACTCCCCTGATGACCTCTGGCCCGAGCCCAGTTCTGCTCTGAAAAGTTCATTTCCTGGAGGCCTGCGCGGGAAGGCGCTGGGGCCCCGCTCCCTTCCTGCCAGCCTGCTCCTGGCTGGAAAGGCCCGGACTGAATCTGGCAAGGAGGGTCGTGAGACACCCGCCATTGCTCTCCTAAAGTTCCAGCAGATTCCAGGGCTCCTGGCTGAGCAGACACTGTCCCTGTCATCTTAGAAGCAGACCAACTCAGTGCAAAGTCTTAGCAAGGCAGCTAGCTGCTCCCTTTCCGCTTTTTCCTTGAGAGAAGTTGGTCTTGTTCCCTTCACGGTGGCAGGCATCCCAATCTGGGATAACCTGGCCTGCTCCTCAGAATTGGGGACCCAGAGGGTGTTCCGATGAAGGCACAAGGAAACCGAAGAGACCCCAAGAAGGGGACAGGCAAATGGTAGATGTTTGTCCTTTTGCTGAATAGGAAGGGCTCTGTGGCTTGAAATAATATTTGATTTCTTTTTCTCTTTCCCTGGCTCACTGCTCACTCCTTCAAGAGCCACTTAAGGTGGCCCGGAAGAAAATGTAGACTCAGGATCTGTGGTTGGGAAAACAGTTTTATTTAACTCAGGCAGTTGATTCTGAGTTAAATCTGTGTATAGGAGCAGGTTTTTCATAAAGGAAGATGCAAAGCTTAGCTACCTCTAACCTCAATCCCTGCCTCCGAACCTCCTTATTTTAGAAGGCGAGACACAGAAAGCAAAGGTAGAGCAATTTGCAGTGAACAGATGGGTGGGTGTTTCAGAGTTGCTCGAACCTAATTCTAAAACCACTCTGTGTATCTCTGAGAAAGACTCAAGAATTGGTCTCAGCCTTTCATGAAATGAGCCTTGACATGATTTTTAATGAATCTCTCTCTCTAAATCTGTATGTGTGTATGTATAGCCAACAATTCAAACTAATTGGTGGGGGAAGGACAGCAAAGTGAGAACAAGACCAGTGTAGGCATTTTGAGAAGTATTGTAAATATCAGCCACACAGCGCCTTTCTGCCCTGGGAGCCTGAGATCCTCTGTTTCTCCCTGTGGTTCTTTGCATTTTCCAGAAGCAGCTACCACCCTCGTCTCTCACCATTTTGCCTTTTATTCAGTTTACTGGGGTGAATAAGGTGGAGATGTGGCCACTTATCAAGGGAGGAATTAAGAGAGATGATAATTTGAATAGATAAGAGTTTCAGCAGGTGATGGATTTATTGCGTTTGAAGAACTGCCTCCCCCCTTTCTCAGACAATATTCAAAAGTGTGTGCTTGAGTGTGGACAGCTCCACACCAAGTGTTTAAAATGACAAGGTCCTCACCTTTAAAGATGCTTGAAGGTGCTTCTTAAGGAACAGTGGTGCCTTTTACATTTTATTTTATTTTATTTTGCCTCCACTGCTGTGTGTCAGGGCTAACGTGGAGGCATTGTGGGCTTCCCCAGCCCGGGCATTCTGCTGTGAAAGTCGCTTGACTGTAATTCGTAATTGATCTCGGAAATGTGAAAGCCCATAGCAGGAAGGAAAGACAGAAATATAACAATTTCTAATGGATGCTCAGAAAGTGTGATTTGAAAGCCCCAGTGTTGCTGCTTTGAAAATCAAACAGGCCTGGGGCGGGGGGCGGGGGGGGTCTCACTTTCCACTCACGGACACACAACCTTCCTTCTGGAGTGGGGTCACTTGTCCCCTTTGGCTGTTTGTCCTTCTTTGGAAAACCCAGCTCCCAGGGAGGACACCCAGCAAATAGGGAAGGGGGCCAGGGCACTAGGGCAGCGGGGAGAATAGCCTCATTGGTTTTCAAAAGCCTTGTGATTAAAAAAAAATAATAACACCAAAACCGCACGAATGTTACAAAAGTCACATTTTCTGACCGATTTCCCCCCCCTACACCATTCTCCACCTTTCTGTCTCCTGGTGGTGTGGTGTGGCAGTTGTGAGATTTGTTTCCTTTGATAATTTTGGCCTCATTCTCCGGGGCTGTTCTCATCACTTCTCACTGATGTTATTTTGGCTGACGATATCAGGTGACTTGGTAACCTGTCTCCCTTCACCCACACTGCCTCCGCAGATCCAAGAAACAGCCTATTTATTTATGTATATGGAAAATTAATACATCTTTTTTCCCAGACTCAGCTTAAAACTTTTGGATGATTTTAATACTGTTGATTTTCTCCATATAGCAACTGCCTGTTAATTACCGTTCTTATTATTAATTAGCACTCAGGCTGTGTCCGCGCATTCCCCCCCCCAACATCCCCAGCTACCCCCTGTGACTTCTCTGCACTCCCCTCCCCCTCTCTGTCTTCCTCTCCTGCCAGCCCGTAGGTCCTCAAAAAGTCCATCTTAGAAATTTGGTGGTCTAGGGACTTGGGAACAGTGTAGTTCTCCACTGCTTGTGTTTCCATGGAAATAATTGAGATGTAATAAATAGAGGCGTTCTGAGGTTACAGGTTTCTTGATTCAGCTGAGACCACATACAAGTGTAAATTGTCGAGATTTGTTTGGCTAAATGTACATGATCTTGTAGGAAGGGCAAAACAAATCCTTTATAGGTTCTTTAGCTTTCTGTGTGGATTGGGCAGTGACATTTAATCCTAATTTTTAATCGCTGCCTCCTCCATTAAGTCACGGACTTCCAGCGAGTGGAAGAGCCTGCCTTACTCTAGAAAACATCTTTTATGGCTAGTAATTGCTCTTTAGATTCTTACACCTGTTTCCTTGCAAAAACTTAATAAGCGATAAAATAAGATAACGGTGTGCCTCTCGCAGAAGGACCCTGCTAAACGTCTAACCATAGGTGCCCAGCGTGCGTTCATAGAGAAAGGTGCAAAATGCTGGGGACTTTACAGTCCTCAAATGACTCAGTGGACCCGGCCAGCCCTGGCACTGTGGTGGCACGCTACAGTGTGTCAGCAGAGGAAGAGGAGGAGGGAGAGACCCTAGAGGGGAGACAGGAGTGCAACATCTTTGAGCACAGTGTTGCTAGCTGGAGACCAAAGGGGGATCTGGTTCAATCTACTAGAAAGTTGCAATAATAATTTGCTGTATCAGTAGCCAACTCTTAAGCTGATGGCTGTGGAATTCTTCCCCTGATGTAGGATTTAATAGTCTGGCAATTAGATGCATTGATTTCTCTTAACTGTTCATTTGGATGTGTAAACGAAAGGAACCTGCTACTGAGGCTGATGGTATGGGCGTGCTTGCTGCCTGGCTCTGGGAAAAAAGGCTGATGGAGGTGGTGGTGGGAGGATAGGATACTTCAGGGCGGTTTTGAGGCCAGTTCCCGCCTCTCTTAACATTTCTGCTTGTGAAATGAAAAGCACCTGTTGTTCAGAAACTGTTTAAAAACAAACAATTAAAAAATAAACCCAAAGCGATTACAGTTATATCTGAAAAGTAAAAAACATCTTTCCTGCTTGCGGATGCTTCTAGAGTAGCATCTTCGTCTTTGAGTGGCTGGACTCCCATATTTTTGGCAGATGGTCTGTTAGGTACCAGAGGAAGAAGTCACAAAACACCTGGGCCCTGAGTTCCAAAGGGACCCCCTGCTGGAAATTGAGTAACTTTCCCCCCACCCCCCATCCTTAGCAATAATCTGGGGTCTGGGGCCACCTAGACCCGTGGCTCTGTCAAGCCCCCAAGAGGTGTGGGGACGTGGCATTTTGGACCCCTTGCAGGCGGGCGGGTGGGTGACTTCAGCGGCTTGGATAGTGTGCAGATAATGAACTCGCACAAACATGAGCACCTCTTAACTCCCTGCTCCTGGACCTGCAGGGTTCTGGAAGTGGCACCAACTTTTGACATGCAATCATCAAAAACTCTTGTTGGCAAGCAAGCAGAAGATGGCTAGCTTTCCTGACTGCCCTCCACTGCCCCCCTCCCCTCTTTTTTTGACTAAACTGAATGTGTAGATTCAGTTAACCCTTTGGTCGAGGTTAAGATGGATTTACCTTTCCTGGACCTTGTCTGTGGTACACTGGTGTTTGCAAAGAATATTATCTTCATGTCTTGTAAACGTTTGCTATGGATATCAGGGCTTCTTTCTTATCTGCGGGTCTAGGGTAATTGCGACAGAAGAATACCTTGAAAATTGGTAGGGGGCTCCCCATTACTGTGGGTAGCTAGGGAAAACCTGGATTGACAAATCTGACAATTTCTGCAGATTCCTGTCAGCTTGCAAGGGCATTTTGTGTACATGGTAGTTGGGAATCAGAATAGTTTTGCACCCAAAATGGACTAATTAAGCCTGGATTGGTTATATCCCAGTTGAAGTTTTTGGCGCCGTCAGCTCCCTCTGCCTACCGAGTGGAGTGGGGGAAATGCTGATGGAAAGTTTTGATTCATAGCTTACCTGCCAGGATCGGTGGCAGCCAACGATTGGGGTTGTACACTCAGTAAATAAAAATACTTTACCTCTTTCAAGGAGCGCCAATTAGCTGATTGCTCTGCGTGGCTGTCTTTAAGGAGGATGCTGTTTTACCTATCTTCTTGTACAAAGGTTTGATTTTTAATGTCTTGTGAAAAGGATTCTCTTTGTCTTGATTGATGTCAGGAATAAAAGCATGATGGTAATATCCCTTTGAAAGCTATTGTATTGTCAGCCCTGGCTGACAGCAGGAGGGCCTCCCAGCGTTATAGATTAGTGCTGTGAAAACACTGACATTTTCTTTGTTACATTGCTGTTGTTCTACTTGCAAAGTCAATTACACAATGTTGGAGCTCAGTTACCGCGTTGACTTTGGAAGTAGCAACGTCTTTTATTCTTGTCTTAAAGATATAATTTTCCTTTGTTGTTGTTGTTTTGTTTTGTTTTCTTTCTTTCTTTCTTTCTTTTTGACCTGCCTCCCGCCCCCCCTTCCTGCTCCCCAAGAGTCTGAACGCGTTCGCTAGGCAAACACACTCTAGTTTCGATTGTGACAAGTCAAATTCAAAGATTGCCACGTCATTATCTCCGAATTCTTCTGCTCATTCACATTTCAGTGGCTTCTTATTGATATAGTGACTACAGCAGCCAAGATACATAAAAAACCCATCAAATGAGATTACAGTGTTGATAATATCTTATCAAGTGGGTTGTACTCTGGATTTGGGGGTCCTTGAGGTTGGCAGATTCAGAGCTTTCTTTCTTTTTTTCCTGTAGAGACCTGGGCTGAACCAGGTTCCCCGGTGGATGGGACCCCAGCAAACAATTTTTTTGTTACAGAAGATTCATACACATTCCGATCTCGGAGGCTGGAGCTGTTGGGCTTTGGACTTAGAAATCCCGGATGACATTATGGCAGGGGTGGAAGGGGTCTCCTAAGAGAATGCTGTCACCCATCCGTCTCCCATTGAAGATGGCAGACTGGAATCCTAAGGTGGTCTAACTGTGCCATGTGGGCGCCCCTGGGCTCAGGAGTGATTTGCATTCCCATGTAAGTGTTGGGAAGGGAAGCAGGGCACGATATGTCCCAAGCTGAAAATGATCAGGGTGGCCGTTTTGTATTCATCCTCTCCCTTCCCCTCCACCCCAGCCTTGCCTTCTCCAGAAGGAGAAAAACCTAACTTCCTTAGTTCTCTCAACCGGCCCCAACGAGGCAGTTCCCTGAGAATGCCCGGGGACCGGGATGTTGTTGCCACTGACACAGATGACAGGGACCCATCAGGAAACTCTGTCTGAGGACACTAATTGTGGGCCCCCGAAGTTATTATTATGAACCACCAGACAAGAGCCTGTGCTCGCCAGCAATTTGTCAGGACTAATTTTGTTTTTCTCCAATAATTGAAAATTAATGTCTTGAAGTGAAAGCAGATGTTCATGCCATCTTCTGAATTGGGATATAAAATGGGGCTCTGTAGATGGGCTCACTAATTTAACAGCAATTTTCCTCGTGGCTAATGGGGGTGCTGGGGCTGCTGTCACCTAACGCTTGGGGTGAGGGGATGAGACAGAGAGAGAGAGAGAGAGAGCGGAGTCCACTTGGGCAAGTTCTGCTGTCTGGGGTGCATGCGGCCAAGCCCTGGGAAGGAAGGTGTGGCTGGTGTGCTCATTTTGGGGGGAGAATACGTCAATAAAACATTTTCCTTGGGCTGTGAAACTTGGACCCGTCCTTGTTTTGAGTACTCATTTGCACAAGAAGTATTTATGGAGATAATTCATGGCATTATGCTGGAAAAGGTAAGGGAAACCTTGATTTGGGGAGAGCGTGGATTCCTGCAGCTGAGACAATCCTCAGCTGCGTGTCGGTCTCCCGCCCCTCGCGAAAAGCTGGTTAAAATCACATTTCCAGGGCGCCTGGCTGGCTCAGTCGTTAAGCGTCTGCCTTCGGCTCAGGTCATGATCCCAGGATCCTGGGATCAAGCCCCACATCGGTCTCCCTGCTCAGTGGGAAGCCTGCTTTTCCCTCTCCCACTCCCACTGCTTGTGTTCCTTCTCTTGCTATCTCTCTCTGTCAAATAAATAAATAAAATCTTAAAAAAAAAATTGCAGGGGCGCCTGGGTGGCTCAGTTGTTAAGTATCTGCCTTTGGCTCAGGTCATGATCCCAGGGTCCTGGGATCGAGCCCCGCATCGGGCTCCCTGCTCTGCGGGAGTCTGCTTCTCCCTCTCCCACTCCCCCTGCTTGTGTTCCCTCTCTCGCTGTGTCTTTCTCTGTCAGATAAATAAATAAAATCTTTTTTTAAAAAAAAATTGCTTTTCCTGGGCTCCTGGCTGGCTCAACCCGAAGAGCATGCGATTCTTGATCTCGGGGTCATGAGTTCGAGCCTCACATTGGGTGTGTAGACATTACTTAAATAAATAAATTAAAAAAAATTACATGTCCCCAGGCCCAGACGCTAGAAATGCTCACCCAGCTGGTCTGGGGAGGGGCTCAGAGCTCTTCATTTTTTTCCCTCTTTCAAAAATTGAGGTAAGATATATATAACCTAAAATGTACCATCTTAGCCATTTCTAAGTATGCGGTTCGGCGGCATTAGTATTTTCACGCTGTTTTGCAATCATCACCACCATGAACTTTTCATTTTCAGGCAGCACCCAGGTGGTGGTGGTGGTGGTGGGTCTCAGCCCACCACCCTCGGAGGAAGCCACCCAGTTCAAGCACTCCATTTTCCAGGGTAGACATGAGAAGCAGGCTCAGAAGATCAAGGGACTCTGGAGATCCCTGGCGGGGCCGTGCCTTGCTCTAGTGTGAGAAATGAGGTTGGTGTGCCCGAAGGTAGGGCATGGGATGAGGGACCTCTTCAGGGCCGGGGGCAGGGGGCAGGGCAGGGGGATGCTTAGCAGCTGAGTGATCTAGTGACCAGTGTCAGGATTAGAACATTTGTTCTCTCTCCTTGGGGACACCATTTGTTCGGGCCTGGCTGGATGTGAGTTTGCCCAGTGGCCCTAGCAGGGCAGATAGATCCCCACGGCCCCCATACCTGCCTGCGAGGACCCAGACAGCCCCCCCTGGCTCCCCCAGCTCCGCACCCTTCAGGAAAGGGAGGGACAGCTGTTCTGGAACGACCACCTAGTTGCCGGGCTTCCCAGTCCTGGAGTGCCCACCGCCTCTGGCCCTCAGGTTTGGGCATGGCCGATGCTGGTACCATTCTCCTCCTTGGAGGTACCAGGCACCTTTCTCTCCCCCGGTTTTCTCTGTAATTGAAATTTGTCCTTTTGTTACCTGGGCATGAATTATTTTTTGCAGTGTTGTCATTCCCTATCCTGCTGTGAGGTTTATCTCTTCTGTTGATCCTAATTAAATAAAACATACTGTTCACCTAACTCCTGTTGCACTGAATTTTACCTGCCTGAAGGCAGAGTGATGGCCATCTGGCCTTGGTTAGGGAGCAGGGCATGGCTGCAGAAGGGAGCTGGGCTGGCAGTGGCCCCTCATCCAGGCTGGGTGTACCCCCTTGGCCTGGGGGCTGCAGGACCTTGTAGCCACCAGCAACAAATATCCTATTTCTGGTTCATGAACCAGAGAAATGGCTTTGTCCCTAGCCCCCTGGGACTGCAGGTCTGAACCTGGGGAGAGGAGAGACAGTCACCAGGCCTAGGGAGTCCCCAGGGAGCAGGGGAGGAGGAGAGTGGGTTCCCAGAGGAGGGAGATGGAAAGAAGGGGCAGGCTCCTGCCTCCTGGGGTGGAGGCTGCAGAGTACTGGGCTCTCTGGGGAGCAGTGAGCGGTGCACATGTTCTGGGTGCTCAGGACAACTCTGCAGATGCCCTGTGCCCCTTGGGGAGAGAGTGGCCAGGGGCCTGGCTCGCATGTTGGAAGATTCAGACTTTCACTCCTTTTGTCTTTGAACTTCTCAGACTCCTTCCAGCCTCAAGTTGAAAAGGAACCTGGATGGGGCACCTGGGTGGCTCAGTCGTTAAGCGTCTGCCTTCGGCTCAGGTCATGATCCCAGGGTCCTGGGATCGAGCCCCACATCAGGCTCCCTGCTCTGCGGGAAGCCTGCTTCTCCCTCTCCCACTCCCCCTGTTTGTGTTCCCTCTCTCGCTATGTCTGTCAAATAAATAAATAAAATCTTTAAAAAAAAAAAAAAGAAAAGGAACCTGGAGGTCACTTCATTCAGACCTCTTTGGGTGTGTTTGCGGCATCCTTAATTTCATCCATCCTGGACTTGCACACTTCCACTCCCAGGGAGCTCACTACCTCTATGCATTTTTTTTTTTTTTTTTTTTTAGCCTGAGTTCCATATGTTCTTCTTTTCCATTAAACCGCAATCTGCCTCCATAATGTAGGTGCGTTGGTTCTGGTTCTGTCTCCTGGGGCCTTAGGGAGTGACTCAAATCCCGTTCCCAAGAGCAGCCCTACTGAGAGTTGGCAAAGCTTGCCTTGCTCCACTCACTCGGGCAGGAAATCACATATGGGATATGGTCAGCCTGGTGGGCTTCTGGGACCCCATGCTGACTGGTAGATGCCATTGACCTGAGCCTCTGAATCCTTGTGTTTATAAGGGATTTCTTAAGTGAGTGACTAGACGTGCAAACTTTGAGGGGGTAAGTGAATGGGTGGGTGAGTGAGGCAGTAGTGGACAAGTGACTGAGTAATGAGCGAATGCACGCCCCCAAGTGCATGAGTGAGTGGGGCATCTGACTTGGGCTTACCCCCCCCCACCCCACCCCTTTCCTCGGCATCTTTGATGGGCTCTCTTGCCCCCTCCACCTCCTGCCAGCCCCTGTTCCTGTTCAGGAAGTGAGAGATGCCCCATCCTGGAGGGCTGGGGGCCCTCATGCCCCTTGCGTTGGGTGGGGATGGCTTGTGCCCGTTCTCCCCTTCATCCTCACCCATACTGCGGGTTCGGCTGTGAGATTGCTGCCCCGTCTGATCCAAGGCTTTGTGCCAGGCCTTGTGCTAGGTTGTAAAACATTGTTTTTATTTATTTTTTTAAAAGATTTTATTTATTTATTTGACAGAGAGTGAGATAGCGAGAGCAGGAACATAAGCAGGGGGAGCGGGAGAGGGAGAAGCAGGCCTTCTGCAGGGCAGGGAGCCTGATGCGGGGCTCGATCCCAGGACCCTGGGATCATGACCTGAGCCACCCAGGCGCTCCAAACATTGTTTTTATTTTTTAATTTTTTTTTCAAAATTTTTTTATTGTTTTGTTAATCCCCATACATTACATCATTAGTTTTAGATATAGTGTTCCATGATTCATTGTTTGTGCATAACACCCAGTGCTCCATGCAGAACGTGCCCTCCTCAATACCCATCACCAGGCTAACCCATCCTCCCACCCCCCTCCCCTCTAGAACCCTCAGTTTGTTTTTCAGAGTCCATCGTCTCTCATGGTTCTTCTCCCCCTCCGATTTCCCCCCCTTCATTCTTCCCCTTCTGCTACATTCTTCTTCTTCTTTTTTTCTTTCTTAACATATATTGCACTATTTGCTTCAGAGGTACAGATCTGAGATTCAACAGTCTTGCACAATTCACAGCGCTTACCAGAGCACATACCCTCCCCAGTGTCCATCACCCAGTCACCCCATCCCTCCCACCCCACCCCCCACTCCAGCAACCCTCAGTTTGTTTCCTGAGATTAAGAATTCCTCATATCAGTGAGGTCATATGATACATGTCTTTCTCTGTTTGACTTATTTCGCTCAGCATAACACCCTCCAGTTCCATCCACGTCGTTGCAAATGGCAAGATCTCATTCCTTTTGATGGCTGCATAATATTCCATTGTATATATATACCACCTCTTCTTTATCCATTCGTCTGTCGATGGACATCTTGGCTCTTTCCACACAAACATTGTTTTTAAATGATAAAAACAATATGACACTTTCATACTAAATTCTAAATAAAATTCTAATCAAAATTTTTAAAAAGGTTTTAGTTATTTGAGAGAGAGAGTGTGCGCCAGCGCCAACATGAGCAGGGGGGAGGGACAGAGAGAGAGGGAGAAGCAGACTCCCTGCTGAGCGGGGAACCTGATGCGGGGATTATATGCAGCATCATGACCTGAACCCAAGGCAGCTGCTTAACCAACTGAGCCACCCAGGCGCCCCTCTAAGCAAATTCTAATACTAATTCAAAATAAAACAGGGTGCGCCTGGGTGGCTTAGTCGGTTGAACGTCTGCCTTCGGCTCAGGTCATGACCCCAGGCCCCTGGGATTGAGCCCCGCATCGGGTTCCCTGCTTAGCAGGGAGCCTGCTTCTCCCTCTCCCTCTGTTTGCCGCTCCCCCTTCTCGTGTTCTCTGTCTCTGTCAAATAAATAAATAAAATCTTTAAAAAAAACACAAAACAAAATAAAACAGAACTTTTCATTGAATAAACTCCCTATCCCACCTCCTCCCCCACCTCTTCCTGCCACATGGCCCGGGGTGTCTCTGGACCAGACGTCTCTGAGCCAGCTTGGTGGTGGCCGGGCCTGTGCAGCCAAGCTTTGATTCAATGGCCTTTGGGACCTCCCTCATCCTTCAGGGACCCGTTGCCCCTGAATAGCACTAGGAGTGAGGGTTGGGGGTTGGGGGGAGTTTGCAGGAAGGAGAAGATGGGATGTGTTTGCAAGGGAACCTGGCAATTAAATAAAACTCTGAATGAAAAGGAAAGATCCCCTTCTAGCAGAAGGCCTGGGTCAAGATTGATTTATTTCTCTGTGGGGTTGTGGGAGTGTGGGTTGGAGGAAACATGCTCTGTGGTCTTGGGCAGGACAGCTCCCTCTATGGGCCTCAGTTTCCCTGTCTATGAAATGGGATGGAACTGGTTGGCTGAGCTACCTGCCTTAGATGGTTTAGGATTTTAATTCCTGGAACATAAAAAGGGGAAAGCACAAGAAGCTTTGGTTTTAAAAAAAATACAGGCTAGGGGCGCCTCGCTGGCTCAGTGGGTAGAGCATGCAACTCTTGATCTCCAGGTCGTGAGCTGGAGCCTCATGTTGGGGGTAGAGTTTACTTAAAAAATAAATAAAGTTTGTCTTTCTTTTTTTTTTTGATTTCAAATTTTTATTTAAGTTCTAGGTAGTTAACATATAGGATAAGATTGGTTTCAGGTGTAGAATTTAGTGATTCATCACTTATATAGAACACCCCGTGCTCATTATAACAAGTGCCCTCTTTAATACCCATCACCCAGGGGCGCCTGTGTGGCTCAGTCAGTTAAGTATCTGACTCTTGATTTTGGCTCAGGTCATGACCTCAGGATCGGGAGATGGAGCCCCACGTGGAGACCGGTGAGGGGCTCTGTGCTCAGAGATTCTTTCCCTCTGCCCGCCGCCCCCCCCCCGCCACGAGCACATGCATGCTCTCTCTCACAAATAAATAAATAAGTAAATAAATAAATAAATGCATAAATAAATCTTAAAAAAAATACTCATCACCCATTTAGCCCATCTCCCGCCTACCTCCCTCCACCAACCCTCAGTTTCTTCTCTGTAGTTAAGAGTTTCTTATGGTTTGCCTCCCTCCCTCTCTATCTCTAATTTTTTCCCTTCCTCTGTGTTCATCTGTTTTGTTTCTTAAGTTCCACATCTGAGGAAATCCTATGATATTTGTCTTTCTCTGGCTGACTTCTTTCACTTAGCGTTATACTCTCTGGCTCCATCCATGTTGTTGCAAATGGCAAGATTTCATTCTTTTTGATGGCAGAGTAATATTTCATTGTGTATGTATATACACACACATACACATATATATATATACACACCACGTCTTCTTTTTTTTTTTTTTTTAAAGATTTTATTTATTTATTTGACAGTGAGACACAGCGAGAGAGGGAACACAAGCGGGGGAGTGGGAGAGGGAGAAGCAGGCTTCCCGCCGAGCAGGGAGCCCGATGCGGGGCTCGATCCCAGGACCCTGGGATCATGACCTGAGCCGAAGGCAGACGCTTAATGACTGAGCCACCCAGGCGTCCCTATACCACCTCTTCTTTTTTTTTTTTTTTTTTTTAAAGATTTTATTTATTTATTTGAAGAGAGAGACACAGCGAGAGAGGGAACACAAGCAGGCGGAGTGGCAGAGGGAGAAGCAGGCTTCCCGCGGAGCAGGGAGCCCGATGCGGGGCTCGATCCCAGGACCCTGGGATCACGACCCGAGCCGAAGGCAGACGCTTAACGACTGAGCCACCCAGGCGCCCCCCTATACCACCTCTTCTTTATCCATTCATAGTCGATGGACATTTGGGCTCAAAATAAAAAGTATTTAAAAAAAACAAGCTAGAAAGCTATGGTTTGGTCTTTTCAACTTACTTTGTAAAGTGACCAGTCCACAGAGTGAGAATTCCGAAGAGGCAGCTCTAGGGAATCCTGTGTGGAGCAGCTGGGGCCTCCCTTGCTCTGGACTCTTGAGCATGGAGGGGCACGTCAGATAAGCGTCAAGGGCTTGACTGTAGTGTCGATGTTTTTGCAGGTGTCTGAGAGTTCAACTGGTGGTGTCCTTGGCTCTTTGGGCTCCAGGGGCTTTGCCAAACATCACTGGAGCAGGTTCTCTGGTGCTTCTCTATTCCAGGAATAACGTGGGTAGAGGATGACCGGGTCCCCCATATGCACATCCAAAGCAACCAGCGTGGCTAATCTAGATCACTGGGGAGGACACATGGAGGGACTTACCCTGCCAGACCCTGCCTTCAGCTCTTCCCATGTGTTCCTCCGGTTCTCACCTCAGCTCTCTGACTGATCTCAGCTTCATAGAGGCCCAGACAGGCACAGAACTACCTTGCCCAGAGTCTCACTGCTAGAGCTAGCAAACCTGCGCCGATAATCATTACCTTTGTTTACAACTGCCCATGGACCAGAAAAGGCAACAGAGAAGTTCATGCTTTCTTTGAGGGCTGGAGAAGTCCCCGGACTCTGGGCTAGGAGAGGGGGCCATGAGTAAAGGCACAGGAGTTCTGTCCTGCTCCCCTCCCATCTGTGTGACCTGCCTTTTGGGGTATCTATATTCATATCTTAAAAAAAAAGACTGACACATCTTCAATAATTTAATCCCTTTCTTCCCCAGAGGGAAGCACTGTTATCTGCAGTTGTCTTCATCCCCAGACCTTTTTTTGTGGTGCATTTACCAAACATATGTATATATACCCACGCATACATAATTTTACCCCTATATAGTATGATATACCGCTTGACTATATTATACTTTCTGTTATGTGCTATTTTCAAGTAGCAGTGAGTTTCCAAACTTGGTTGCACATTAATATTATCTTAGGCACTTCAAGGAATAACATTGTCTGGGCCCTACTATAGATCAGACAATCCAGACTCTTCGAGGATGGGGTCCTAGGTCAATTTCTTCCTCCCTCCCTCCCTCTCTCCCTCCCTCCCTCCCTCCCTCCCTTCCTTCCTTCCCTCCCTCCCTCCCTCCTCCCTTCCTTCCTTCCTTCCTTCCTTCCTTCCTTCCTTCCTTCCTTCCT
>NW_022589733.1:3481242-3485477 GCF_004348235.1 Phoca vitulina | reverse complement strand
CCTTCCTTCCTTCCTTCCTTCCTTCCTTCCTTCCTTCCTTCCTTCCTTCCTTCCCTCCTTCCTTGTGCTTCCTGGGGAATTTGAGTGCGTAGCCAGGGTTAAGAACCGTTCATCTAGGAGATACCATCATGTTGGTGTTGTAGATTTGCTCCACTGCAACAGCCATCATTCGATAGAATGGGTGCACCAGAATCTATTTACAATTCTCTGTTGATGGACATTTAGTTGTTTCTAGTTTTTTGCTGTTACAAACAATGAAGCAAGGAGCTTTCGAATTTATAAATCTTTGTGTTTCTTAGGCTAGATTCCTAGAAGTGGACTTGTTAGGTCGAAGTGTAGTCACTTGAAAATTTGATAGATATTTGCTCATCGCCCTCCACAAAGGGTGTACCGACGTACCCTTCTGCAGTGCGCAAGTGCGGGTCTCTCCTAACTCTTACCCACGTGCTGATGTGTTCTCTTTTTTCTCATCCTCTTCCTCCTCCTCCTCCCTCTTCTTTTTCCTCCTTCTTCTTCCCCCTTTCTCTTTTTGCCAATCTGACAGGCAAGAAAGAGCTCGCCTTTTAATTTGTATTTCCCTGATTACTAGCTGGATTGACCATTTTCCTTATGTTTATGGACTATTTTTATTTATTCTTCAGGAAGGGGCACTGCACTGAATGTGGAGCTTGAGGGTTTGGGCATTTCTTTCCCTCAACTAGTTCTTTAGTCGTGTTTTTTCTTCCTTCCAATCATCTTTCTATCCATCTATCCATCCATCATCTGTTCATCATCTACCCATCCATCATTTATCCATCTATCTATCCATCATCTATCCACTCATCCATTATCCATCCATCATCTATCCATCATCCATCTTTCCATCATCCATCCATCACACATCCATCATCCATCCATCACCCGTCCATCATCCATCCATCCATCTATCCATCCATCCATCACCCATCCACCCATCCATCCATCCATCCATCACCCATCCACCCATCCATCCATCACCCATCCACCCATCACCCATCCACCCATCCATTCATCCATCCATCTCCCATCTATTACCCATCCATCATCCATCTATCCATCCATCATCCACCCATCATCCATCCATCTGTCCATCATCCATCTATCCATTTATCATCCATCTATCATCCATTCATCATCATCCATCCATCATCCATTTATCCATCCATCATCCATTCATCATCCACCCAACCATCCATACATCCATCTGTCATCCATCCTTCCCCTCCCTTCCCTTCCATCTAAATCTTGAGTATTTTATCCAGGTGAGACTCTTAGCCTGTGTTCCAAGGTGGATGCAGAGATGAACCAAAAGGAAGACATGCCCTCAGGTAATTCACAGTCTAGGAGAGGATATAAGACCCTAACCACAGGGCCAGATAGGGCAGCCCAAGGTGGAGGTACAGGATGAGGACTGAGAGAGGTTGGAGGGGTTCCTTTTTTTTTTAAGTAATCTCTACACCCAGTGTGGGGCTCAAACTCATGACCCTGAGATGAGAGTCACATGCTGTATTGACTGAGCCAGCCAGGAGACCCTGGAGGGATTCCTTTTGATGGAGGGACTCAAGCAAGATCTGGCAGAGGGGTAGTGTTTGATTTGAACCCAGAAGGATGGAAAGACAACACCAAGAGCAGCTAACATTTAATGAACACAACTTGTATGCAGGCCCTGGGCAAGGCACTTTACAAGCAGTATCTCATTTAACCTGGACACTCATTTCTGACCATTCACGTGGGGGCCTCAGGCTTTCTTGTTCATGAGCAATAATGGATCTTAGAGAATCCTCAGCTGAGCTTCCCTTCTGATGTGAATGATCAGATTTTCCCAGAGAGGGCAAGTCAGATGTCCAAGGTCATATGATGACCTTGTGGCAGACTTGCACCTGAGGGCAGGGCAAAGCGGGGGTGGATCTTGCTGTCGCCACTGTTCCAGGGCCTGCCTTGGGAACAACATGGGACACCCAAGCTTCTGGGGTGTGGGGGGGATTCTTAAGTGTACCTGGGCTCCCACCTTATCCCACCCATATCCTCACCGTGTTGTTGGTAAGCTTCAGCTTCATTTTCTGCAAAATTGGGACTCCACTCCCTGGAGAGGTGTGAAGGTGAAATCTCAGGAGCAGTGAGGAAAGGCTTTGTCAAACAGAAATGGCCATCTGGAGGGTTCGAGTGGGAGTCATACTTGGGGCAGCCTAACTTTGCCATTCTTTCTCTCTCGCCTGTACATTTGAGCTGGAGAAAATGGGTGGGAAAAAAATCTAGCTTTTAATTTGTCATCTCCTGGAGTGACCCTACCCTCTGGGAGTTGCCAGATTGTGAATGAGCCTTCTCCAGCCCTCATGTCCTCTCCATCCCACCAAGGACAGTTGCCTTTCTTTCTTTCTTTCTTTCTTTCTTTCTTTCTTTCTTTCTTTTCTCTTTCTCTTTCTCTTTCTCTTTCTTTCTTTCTTTCTTTCTTTCTTTCTTTCTTTCTTTCTTTCTTTCTTTCTTTCTTTCTTCTTCTCCTTCCTTCCTTCCTTTCTCTCTTTCTCTTTCATAAGATTTTATTTATTTATTTAAGACAGAGAGAGAGAGAGAGAGAGAGAGAGAGAGAGAGTGAGTGCGTGCACGCGCTGTGGGGAGGGCATGAGCGGGGGGAGGGGCAGAAACAGGCTCCCCGCTGAGCAGGGAGCCTGATGCGGGCTCCATCCCAGGACCCTGGGATCATGACCTGAGCCACTCAGGCACTTCCAGGACAGTTGCTTTTCTTAAGGGACACACTGGCCAGGCACAGGAAAGGTGACTGTGTGGGAGGCATATGCCTCTGAATGGTTGTACTTGTGTGTGTGTGTGTGTATGAGTGTGTGTGTGTGTGCGTGTGTACTAGCTTGGGTTTTCTATGTAGGTACATGGATGTACGTGTGTGCCAGCCTCCCAGGGGAAGAGATTCTTGCATGGTCCAGACTATCAGTACAGGGGCAGAGAAAATACACCTGGCTGGTAGACTTTATTCATGAATTTACTTTATATCCATTCATTCAGATCTTTTTGGAGCACCTACTATGTGCCAAGCACCATGCTTGACTTGATGCCACCAAACGAAAGCAGCAAGTCCTTTTTTCTTTCTTAAGATTCATTTTGCCATTTTCCTTCTTAAGATTCATTTTGCCATTTTCTTTCTTAAGATTCATTTTGCCATGTAAAGTCATGGTTTTGAGGGTGAGAAGTGAGCTTACATTGATGTTTCCCAAAATGTATTCCAGGATTTTGTTGATGTTCTACCAAAAGAATAAAAAAAATGTTTTCTGTGGCCAGACACATTTGGCAAACACTGCATTAAACAGTTAAAAGTTTTAGAAATTTTCAGGGCTTCTCAGAGCCTTTAAAATGCTAATGTGGGACTCTCAGAGATGTTAATAGTTTCTGGTTTCCAAACTTATTTGATCACTAGTCATGGAATCCTCTTGTCTGGGTACAGTGTGGGTTTCTAGGCTTTTAAGGGGCTACTATCGTTATCTGTTCATTCATTCATTCACTTACTCATCTCAGACATGTTTATTCAGTACGTACTGTGTGTCAGGCTGTTCAAGGTGCTGAAGCCACAACAGTGAACAGGTGAAAGTTTATTCTAGTGGGGGTGAGGTGCCATCTACAAGTACACAGGTCAGTAACATAATTTCCGGGAAACAGCATATCCTGGGATAGGCAGGGCAGGGAGGGGTGGAGGAGGCTGTCCAGACAGGGCCATCTGGGAAGTGACACTTGAGCCCAGGGTGATGGGGGGGGGCATGAGGGGACCTGGGGGCTGGAAGCCTTTGTGTTTGGTACTTTGAAGGGGTTGGGGCATGTGGGAGGTGGGGGTCCTTCTCTGGGTCTCTTGATTCCACGTTGGGAGGACCCACCACTGGCCCAGCCTTCTTTGTTTTTCATGGCAGAGTCCAGGCCTCGGAGATAGGCTTCCCTGGGTGGCCAGAGGGTTTGATGGGGCAAAGGAGGCTTCTGGATCCCAGTCTTGAGCTAGGACCTTCAGTGTCACTCTCCCCCGTCCCTCCCCAAACCATGCAGTCCTATCTCACTGTTAGCTTGTGCCAGTCAGCATGGAGGGCCCAGGGATGGTCCCTCCCTGGGCAGCCGGCTGAGCAGGCTGTGAGCACCGCGCGGCAGAGCCCCTGCCTGTGTCGGTCACTGTCACGTCCCCAGTGCCTGGCACTGGACCCACATTCCGCACCCCCCCCCCCCCCCCC